>NC_136061.1:1087512114-1087787114 GCF_964261635.1 Lissotriton helveticus | reverse complement strand
AGCAATTAAGGCGAACTACCCAGATAAGGAACTAAACACCCCCCCCCCGAGGCCACCATCTTAAGATGGGTTTCAGTCAAATGTCCGTTTTCATGAAAATATAAAAAACGTGGCAAACTATCTCTCCCTGATCTGTATTTAAATAATCCCAAAAAAACTCTATTATTTTAGTCACCCGTGAGTGTTACTTGGGAATGATGCCTAATAATAAAAAAGTATTGCATGATAAACTATTAAGGCTAACCACCCGGATAAGGAATAATGTTTAATCATTGTGGGATGCACATCCTACTGAACAAAAAACCAGTTTCTCCGCATTGATTTTAAATGCCTTAATTTTATATATTATATCTAAAGCCCCAACATGGAACATTCCCCTAGATGCATCAAAGTCCCGTTTTGCGAGTCTGTAATAGCGATTATTAAACAATCGCTATTGCAGACTCGCAAAACGGGATTCATGTACAAATCGCAATTTATTTTACGATTCCTACAGCTTCCTTATTTGCGGTTTAGCTAATTGCTAATCGCAAATAAGGAATAACTCCCCATTCATTCCTATGGGCCTAAAGGCCCATAGGAATGAAGGGGAAGACATATCAATGTGCGAATCGCTATAAGCGAATCACATATTGAGTTTGCGATTTCAAGGGTGCAGGGGTGTCCAAAGGACACCCTGTTGCACCCCTGAAATGATATTGGACGCTGGTGTTACACACACACATGTCCCAAGGACATGTGTGTGTGTAACATACAACTTACTAGCGACGAGACTGCAGGGCATATTTGCCGCCGCAACGAGGAAGACTTTGACAGGAGTCTACTATTACTTCACCCCTATCGGACCTGCAAAATCCGATAATTCGGATTCTTACACCTATAATAATTATTAACCCTGATGAAGTTCCTTTGAAAGGAACGAAACGCGTTGCCTGTTGTCCTGTCATCTGTTTTACTAAAGAAGAATAAAAGATATTGAAAAGACTTTACCTAACAGAGTGCAACTTCATTCTTGGTGCTCCCTCCATGATCTTCAATATCACTTTCATTCTTGCTTGCTTCAGCTAAACTGTACATCGTTATTATGTCTCCTCCTGTGCAAGGTTGGAACCTGGCTCGCTAACTAATAGATGCTCTTTCCTTGCATTCCTTTATGTGTATGTATCTCAGCTCCTACATTAGGAGACGATGAGACCCGGCACAGTGGCCTTAGAGTACTGATAGGGCGCCCAACTGGCAGGTGTTAGCTCATATTTCTGTACCTTCTTAGTTCATGCCCGGCTCAAGCCAGTACTTTGCCATGAGAGGCGTGACTGAGGTCTCCAGAAAGGTTTATCATGTATTAGCGCACCTTGAGGAGTCAGTCCCCTCAGCGTCCATCTTAAGTGCAGGCTCTCTCTGCAGAGAACTACTAATAAAGTAAGTGTATATTCTCTACTGTCCGACTGACTCTTCATTTGGGAAGGCATAACAGGTGGTAGTAGAAATAACCCACGGGGCCCTTAGAGGGCCACGTCCTTCAGTTGGCGCCCGAACACGGACCCCGCAAATAGGGCCCTCCTCTCCCTTACCCGGGTTGCTGGGGCCGGGGTGGTGCCTGGACGGTCGGGCAGATCGGGGCCCCACACATACAAGACCAAGCTTAGTTCTTACAGCTGCTCCACCCTCCCGATTGGACGGATCTTTGGCTAGTGGTCCTTGGCCAGGGTCCTGAAGGCAGAACCCTGGAGCTGACCGTTTGGTCTGGAGAGTCTGCAGTGGGGAATAACTTGCTTGACCCGTGTGCACCAGGTGAGTAATTTGGTTTTTGGAAATGGCTCCTTGCTTTGAATGACAAGCCTGTGGGACATTTTTGGTACAGTTTGCGAACTGTTTCGTTTTGGACTTGGTGGGTCTGCGGACCCTTAAAGGGCACAGAGCGCTTGTGAGGGCACCGGGCCAATTGGTAATTGTCTTTCTATTGAAAAGGTCAGTGACTGCTCGCAGGTAATATGCTAGACCAATTGGTAATTTGGATTTGGATTTGAAAAGGTCTGGGGCTGTGGCCTGTCCTCTTGGTACAGTCTTCGGACTGATTTGGGTGCAGTTGCTGACGGCCTTTGTTTGGACAACACAAGTCGACGGGCTGTGTCTTTTAGTTTAGTCTTCGGACTACTTTGGTTTGAATTTGGCGGATCTGTGGACCCCTGGAGAAGACACAGAGTGTCCGTGAACAGTCTTTCAGGCCAATTGGTAATTTGGCCTGTGCTCGAAAAGGTCTGGTGCTGTTTACAGACAACATGCCAGGCCAATTGGTAATTTGGCCCACGTTTGAAAAGGTCTGGGGCTACAGCCTGTCTTCTTGAATTTGGTGCAGCCTGTGGGCTACAGTGTGCAGTTTGCGGACAATGCCATTTGGTTCTAGGCTATTGATTCTTCATTTGTTTTTATTTTCTAATTTGTCGGTGTCATATTTGTCCCTTGGGGACAGTGTATGTGTCTTATATTAAGATGCCTTGTTTGAGCAAGTTTGGGTGTTTTGGATGTCGATGTTGTTCTACTGATGCCCGATTGGAAGAGAGCCAACCTGCACCTCCGAAGGGTTCCCCAAATGTTGACGTTTACGTGAAGCATGGTATTGGCCCTATTATGTTTAGCACGTTATGGCATAAATATACGAGGAACAATGCTGAACAGCAGTGGCTGCTTGCTGGCTCGTTTGACGAACAAAAATTGAATTTTTTGCAGGACATATTATTTGCTAGAAAAAGTAGGCAGTCGATGTTTGATTCTTTGAGAGTATGGCAGAAGGAAGCTAAGCAACAACGCATGAGAGCGGAGAAGGAGGGTAGGGAAAGACAGACACAAATAATAACGCAGAAGGCTGTAGCTAATGAGAGGGGAAGAGTTGAGAAAGGTATAGAATGTGCAAACAGAAAGTTTCACTTGCAGACTGATAAATGTTATGTTACGAGAGAGGAAGGTGACAAATTCATTGAGGGGTTATTGGATTCTCGTCCCCCACTTTCTTATGCCCCTGAACGATATATCCTACAGCAGTGTTCTTCAATCTGTGGGGCGCGCCCCACTGGGGGGGCGCGACACCTTCCCAGGGGGGCGCGCACTCCACGCTGACCTTTGTTCCCTGCCTTCTTGGAGGACTCCGGTATTTGAAAGGGGGAGGGAGGGGAGTTCGATGGCATCTTTTGTGTTGCTAAGTCTCCCAGGAGGGGGTTAATTTGTAGGTGCCATGCTCGAGCTGCAGTGGGAGGCAAGAGTAGCTAGGGGGGTACGGGGGGGGGGCGGTCCGCCCCGGGCGGCACGATTTTAGAGGCGGCTGCGCCGGATGCAGAAGACTTTCACTTTATAAGCAGCAGAAACGAAACTAGTCTGTTTCCTGCATCAGGGCGCTGTGTGGTGTGTGACCGGTCCAGGGAACACCGGGCCCACACCATCGTTCCTGTAGAGGAGGCTGCCCAAGAGTACAAGGTATGTGTGAGGCACTGCTGGGATCGCAGCTTTCACTACAAACTGTACTGCTTGACTGACTGTGCCCAGGAGAACAAGGTACGTGTGAGGTGCTTCTGGGAACACAGTTCTTTTACTGGGAGTAATTACAACCTGGGGTACAGGGAATGTGCGAGATAATGCTGGGTAAGTAATTGTTATACTGTAGCTCCTTATCTATCCATAGCTGCCAAGGCGTCAGAATGCTATGTGTGACATTTTCATAATTTCAGTGTTATTTCGAGTGACATATCAATAAATACGAGTGACACTTTCTCACAGGCCACACCTCACCCTGTGACGATCTGTGAAAGGGTGGGTTTAGGAAGCACGCGAAAGGCTCCACAGACCAAGCTATTACGTCAGTCTGTGGCGTCAATTTAGGCTTGAGTTATTGTGTTTACGGCCATCCCAGGACGGGCTCTTTCATACTTAGTGGCAGCTTGCATATTTGAGAATGTATCCGATACTGCACTGCGAGCTGCCTGAACACCATATATAACGGAGGCAAATAAATGTGGAGCTGCCTCACATAAAGAAACGGAACATACAGCGGGACAGACAGTGCAAGAATCACAGCACATTGAGGGGAGTTCAGTTTCACTTATGAAGCAGGAACGGCACTGGAAACATTATCATACAGGTACGAATGTGCCTCACTATGTAGAGCAGGGTTGTCTGAGGTGAAAAATGTCCAAACCTGCATTCTGGACGTCTTGGTTTAGTGAAGTTTATCAGGCTTGAAACTGTTTTTTCATCTTTATATCGCGCCACACAAAAAGCTGTACATTTTGGAAATATTAATAAAGGTGTGATGAAAAGACTGTGGAACTCGAGAGCCTAGTTAGGGTCAGCTTAATTAACATTCTGTGATTCTGGGCTAATCACTTAGTCAACCCCGCCTAAAAAAAACAACACAAATGTGCTTGTGTAACATAACTGGCGCTCATGTAAAAAGCCATAAAACCCCTTTGGGTCAAGCTCCTACTAAATAAAAGTTAAAAAATGTAAAAAAGAAATCCTGATGAGTGTGAGGTAACGTTAAGTTTTCAGGTAAAATGACCGGATAAGCAGCTCCTTCAAAAAAAACTCCACAAATAAGCTGGAGAAAAAAGTCAAAATCTATTCCTTTCTAACTGCTGTGCTGTCTTCTCTGCAGCACAAATGGGGTCAGTACAAAGCAACCTACTGCTACAACTACAGATGGTTCTTTTATCTCATTTGCAGATCAAATGTGCTTAATGTTGTGGCAGTAGACATTGCTAGATGTAATCTGCAGGGAGAATAAAACAGGCACTAACAACGCCACTTAGTGTAGCTTTTTATTAATGAAATTGTTGGTTACTCAATGGGTGATGTTTGGTGTATGAGAGTGTGAATGGGTGAGTAACTGAATGTGGGGGTTGACTGTGTGGGCAGGTAAATTTGACGACTGGTTGTATGAATTGGTTGGATAACCATAGGAAGCTTGATACGGATGGGTGAATATGAGTGAGTAGTATGACGTAAGGTGGGAGAAAGTGAAATAATTGTTGGATGTGGGTAGGTAGGTAGGGGAATGATCTTAAGTGAGTTGAGTTGAGTGAGTAACCGGGTGGATGACTGTGAGAATGATAAGGTGGATAGACAAAAGCTTGTTAAAACACCATGAGTTGACTGAAATTCAAGCTGCTGTCTTCAATAACCTATTTTAATGACTGAAAATATAACAGTGAGTGGGAATGGCAATGTGAATTAGGTGAATGAGTGGAAGGGTAGTTAGATGAGAATGTATGATTGAGTGAGTGAACAAGTGTGAGTGGGTGAACAGTAGAATGGGTGTTAGTAGCCTTTGACCGTGTCATGTATGTGCATGTAACTTGCATGATCGAGGTAACTATTAGCGGCAATACTACCTGTCTCTCGGACATCTTTCCAGGGGCCCCTTGATAGAGACAGTTCTGTTTTTTTCCCTGATGGACTGGAATAATTCCTAAACAAATTCTTGTAAATGCCGTTTTGTTTAATTTCTTTTTAATGTAATTGATGTGAGGGAGTCTATTACTATTTGTAGAGAAATGTTTGCTTCATGCAACAACCATAAAAAACTTATTGTATTGAATGTTATTCGGTGAATATGCCCGGAATGTGCGCGTGGCGGTCGAGTCCCGAAATTTCTGTCAGGTGGTGGGGGGGCCCAACATCTAAAAAAATTCAGCTGGGGGGGCTCAACCTACAAAAGTTTGAAGACCTCTGTCCTACAGTCTCGGCATCCCAGTCCTCACCCTTAGTGCCGCCCACCCGGATATCTCTACAGGCAGTTCAACTGCATCTGCCCCGACCCCTCTTGCCTCCCCCCTTCCCACACCGGTAGCCGGAGTGGGTGCTGCTAGTTCCCTTTCCACTTCGACCGCTATCCCCCTTCCACCCCTACAGCGCTGTCTCCCTACATGATGGTTTCCGCCTCTGCATCTACACTCTCTCCTTTGGGTGTGATGCCTCAAACTCTGTCAAATGTTGATACGCCTGTGCGTGGAGTGCTTGAATGGAATTGGGCTGCAGCGCGAGATCGCATGGAGAAAGTGTTGATGCGCTCTGCTGTGGGTGACGAGAAAAGAAAATTGTGGGGAATCAAGCGGCCCAGTGGGCCCGTAATGCAATTTATACTGTGAATGACATGTGGAGTTTGATGAAAGACTATGAGCCATTTTTACAGCAACTTGCTCTTAAGCACATGTCAGCTACATTAATAGGATTACGGGAACAGTGCTTACAGGGTGTTGCACCAAAGATTATATATGACATACGGGACAGGGTCTATGCTATGGGTGTAGCTCCCAATTAGGTTTTAGCCAATGTGACGACGTTAGTGGGGTACCGAAGCATATTGATCCAAAAGGTTCCGACCATAGGGGCACAGCACCCTATGAAAGAGGTCCAACCCATCTATCACCCTGAAGTACCAGAATTGCGCGACTCGACGAATACTCCACCGGTTGATGCGAGGTTTCAAGAGCAGTGGATCTATTCTCCCTGGAAAAGGAGTGGGGTCCTATCCCTAAAGAGCCAGCTGCCGGACCCTCGGAAAAACCCTATTGCATATTACAAGGAACTGACAGAGGCGGCCTCCTCCACAGTGATGACGTTAGCAGATATAGAATTATTTTACGGCTTGTTGGTGCCCGTAGATATATGGCGATAGGTTCATATGCAGGATCATGCACAAGAGTTGGGAGGCACCTGGGGATGAGATTAGGGCATGGGATAGGGAGCGCAAACCTGGTGACAAGCCGAAGGCGGCTCTGTTAGCCTTACCGGGTCGTATTATAACTTACATGCACTCCCTTATTCCTCTGAAGAAATGGGATTGGGATAAGTTGACAGCGAGTCGCCAGAAGAAAGATGAAAGTGTGTCAGATCTCTCTACTAGTTTTGAAGGGGTGTTTTGGGATTTTAGTGGTGAGGATTTGTCACAGGAGGGTGGTTTTAGACTGTTTGTGAATAGATTTGTTACTAACTTGCTTCCTGAGATTGCAGCTAGGGTGCAGGCATCGGAGAGTACTTGGACTACATCTTCCCCATCAGTGATTTTGAGCATGGCACAATACTATGAGCACAGAGAGAATGAGGACAAGTAGAAAGTAGAGAAGAAGATGAAGGATTTGAAGACACGGTTGTTGTAGCAGCAAGTAGCGAGGGGCAGAGGGAGAGGTTCAGGATCCGCTCAGTGGTTGCCTCGGTCGAATAAAGGTGGCGCTTCAAGTGCGCCCCTTGGGAGTAACCAATGTGTGTATTGTAGAGAGGAGGGACACTGGCGAACAGAGTGTCCCGTGCTGTTGCAAAAAGGCGAGGCTCCAAGAGGTCGAGGATTTAGAAGATGTGGGAGAGGAGGAGGAGGCCAAGAAGACATGTAGGCAGGGGACCCATTGCTTCACTGAGTGGGAATTATTTTGATGACCCGCACAGCCGACAATACTACCATGAGGATTACGACATGGATGAGGTGACGGGATTGTCCCATATCTAGGACAGTCAAGGACAGGGCGAGGGACCAGTCGCGGACCCTATAGATCAGCACGGACCTTACGTTACGGCTGACTTACAAGGGACCACAGAAAAATTATTAGTTGACACAGGGGCTATGAATAGCTCTGTTTCCCATTCACTGGTCCCGAGGGAAATCAAATTTATCAGTGGGTTATTCAGGCGTACCAGTTGTTAGCCCTATTTCACAGCCTCTGGCCTTGACTATTGGCCTCTTTATGGTTGATTCACCCTTCTTATTGACGTCTAATTGTGGGGAAAACTTGTTATTGTTGAATTTGTTGAAAAGATTACATGCCACCATATTTTGTTCCTCTGGTGGTGAGTATATATGACCATAGGACCTCGGGTGACTCGTGGCAAGCAATGTCTCGCTAAAGATGCCCTTCTTCCAGCTGAATTTAAGGATGGCCCCCGACTTTGTGGGCTACAGGCGACACAGATGTGGGATGACTCCAAAGACCCCCAGTCTCAATTCGGATTAAGGAGAAGGCCAAATTGTCACGTATTGCCTAGTACAAAATTTCCCAAGCAGGAGAATGGGCTTTACTGCAATTAATACAGAATTTGATTAAGTCTGGGGTAGTAGAGGAGACAGTGTCTAATGTGTGCAACAGATTCTTCCTATTCTCAAAAAGGCACCCTCTGATTCATATGATACTTATCCTGATGTTTACTGTTTCGTAATTGACCTGAGAGAGGTCAATAAGATTGCGGTTCCCCAGTATCCTGTGGTTCCCGACATTACCTCGATTCTGACGATGATTCCCCCATTTGCAAAATTCTTTACTGTAATAGATTTTATAAATGCCTTCTTCAGTATACCCATCCACACAGATAGTCGATATCTATTCAGTTTTACAATAGCTGGCCGGAGCTTCAGATGCTGTTGTGCTCCTCAAGGCTATACAGAAAGCCCTAGTATTTACAGCCAGGCATTGAAATGTCAATTGGATTCTTTGGAACTACCCACTGGTAATGTGCTTCTCCAGTATGTTGACAACCTCCTTGTGGCCTTGGACAGGGAGGATGGCTGCAAAGAAGCCACGGTAAAATTACTATTGCATGTAGCCTATCATGGCCACAAGGTGTCACTTTCCAAATTTCAATATTGTCAACAGGATGTTACCTACTTAGGTCACTTATTGTCGAAGGAGGGATGCAGATTAACACCAGAACGCATAACTGCCATCACTAACATGTCTGTTCCCAAGACCCAATGCAAGGTATGCGCGTTTATTGGGATAACATCCTATTGTCTGCATTGGATCCCTAACTATTCCCTACTAACAAAACCCCTTCTTTACCTCACCACCAAAGATGTGCATGAGCCTTTGCCTTGGACACCTGCATGCCAACAAGCTTTTGAACAGTTAAAGGTTGAGCTTTGCTCTGCTCCTGTGCTTGGTACTCCTGACTACCAGAAGCCTTTTGTGCTCTATGTACACGAGGCAGACGGTTGCGCTCTTTCTGTTCTAACACAGGGTTTCGGTGGTAAGCACAGACCCAGCGCCTATTTTTCCACTATGTTTGATAACATCGCCAGAGCACTCCCGAGCTGTCTGAGAGCTGCCGCGCGGCTGTGCCAGTTTCTATCAGACAATCGACAAGGCTCGTTCTGGATACTGATCTCACAGTATTGGTACCTCATGCTGTGGATACGCTTCTGAACAAGACAAAGACACAGCACCTTACTAGTAGGCATCTTACTGGATATGAATTGACTTTGTTTGCTCCGCACATTACCATCAAAGGATGTGCCACTTTGAACCCAGCAACGTTACTACCCCTCCCTTCGGAAGAAAAGGACAATGATGTCCATGATAGTTTGTTTCGGACGGAAGAAGAAACAAAGTGATGTGTAGAACTGACTGATGTTTCCCTATCTGAACCCCAAAGGGAGCTATATGTCGATGGCTCTTGCTTCAAGTTACCAGATGGCACCACCACTGCAGCCTAGGCAATCACAACGTTACATACTGTAGTTGAGACATCCCGTATCCCGTGCCAATTGGCCCAAGCAGCAGAGTTAGTGGCCCTCTTCGGGGAATGTGAGTTAAGTGAGGGACTGGCTGTAAATGTGTAACGACTTCCAGTATGCCTTTGGGGTGACCAATAATTTTGGGTGCCTCTGGGCGGAGAGAGGGTTCTTAACTTCTCACGGATTGCGAATACAGAATGGCCCACTGATACACAGATTGTTGTCCGCATTGACACTTCCTGATAAGTTAGCAATTATAAAATGTAGTGCTCACCAAGCCATCACAGGTGATATCGGGTGGGGCAATCCGTTTGCGGACCAGACAGCTAAGGAGACAGCTAGATCAAAGATAACACAGATGTTGGTGGCAGGCCCGCCCCGCTAGATGGGTACCAGACAATGGGATGTTGGAAAATACAGTGTAGAGTGTAAGCGGGTGAAGAGGTTATGGGCTGAATGTATAGTACAGGCTGGTGTGTTTATAAGGTAAGAAGGAAGCATGGATTAGAGAGTTGAATACTTCATCTGGATAATGTTTTCAATAGTTGTGGGTGGGCACTTGAGTTTAGGAGGGGAGAGCACAATAATTTAGTAGAATTTCACAAAGGGGGTGGGAGGATGGTATGTTTTAGTGGTTTCGTGGGCATTTTATTTTTGTTTAAATAGCACATTTAATTTGTGCAATTGGTATAGCTGCTCTTGTTGTATTTTTTTCAGAAAACCCCTGATGAAGAGCCTTTGGCTCAAAATGCATTGGTTAGCATTTACATGGCCTACGCTGGTGTTTATTAACTCACGTGCCGTTGTTTAAAAGCCTGGAATGGAAAGCAGCTGCATTTGAAAATGTGCAATAAATATCCATTTGGAATTTCGCTGTCTCTGTGGTATTGTCATGAAAAAGAGGAATAAAACAAAGAATAAAAGGTCAAGTTTTGATAAACCAAGGTTGAAAACGATGTGCTGGAAGGGAAAAGGTCCCATTCAAAGTAGTGCACCAGCTTTGTGCGTCAGTTACGTGCCTTTTGAGTTAACTTTCTAAAAGTGGCATTTTCAACATTTATTTTGAAATCGGACTTCGTTATAAAAGAGGATTTCTCATTTCAAATCCAAAGAACCAAGCGTGAACTGGCTACCTGTTCCTATTTGGAAGTTATCCTTATTAACTGTAATAAGGTAACTTCCGTGTTATCATATGGGAAAAGAAGGCTTTGTAATAATTTAAAACAAAGGTAAGAGTTCTTCAAAATCCGAACGTAGAAAACATGAAAGGATAAGTCCTACTTTATAAATTCATTGCACCCTGCCCTGTGGGCTGTTATGGGTGTTTGGGTGACTTGTATGTATTAAAGAAGAAAGTCTGGGCCTGGCAAGAGGTTTACATCACCAGGTCGAAATAGCAGTTTAAAACTGCACACACAGGATGCAAAGGCAGGCCTGAGATATGTTTAAAGGCCTCTTAAGTGGTTAGCACATTCAGTGCTGCAGGTTCACTTGAAGCATTTAATTTACAGGCCCTTAGCACATGCAGTCCCACTTTACTAGGGATTTACAAGTAAATTAAATATGCGAAATGGGGAGAAATCGTTGTTACCATGTTTCAAGGAGTGAGCACAGGCACTTTAGCACTGGTTAGCAGTGGTAAAGTGCAGAGCCTTAGGGACAACGAAAACAAGATCAGAGAAAATATGGAAGAATAAGGCAAAAAGTTTGTGGGAAGACAACCCTAAGACTGACAGGTCTAACAACGAATCTCCTTGACATACTGTAGGAAGGTAGGGTCTGGCTGCATGGTTACCCCCACTTTTTGCCTAGTCTTTTGCTGGTTTTTGACCAGTCTGACTGGGATCCTGCTATTCAGGACCCCAGTCTATCTGCTTTCTCTCTTAAATTGACATACATGTATTTTGGTACACTCCAGATTGGATACTGGGTTACCCTTATCAGTCTCTAGTGTATATGGTACACATGTACCCAGGGCATAGGTACCCCAGAAGCGTCCCATGGGCTGAAGCATATATTATGCCACCCATGAGGGGCCATGCAAAATGGAACTCTGGGTCTGCTACTGCAGCCTGTGTAAGATGGTGCTTGCACCACTTACTCTAGATATATGATCACTATATCTATTGGTCACTACACTTAAAACGTATAAATCACCCTTATAGCAGGCCTTGACAATCCTGAAGGTAGGGTGCTGGGTTTTATGTGAAAGGGTACCCTTGCATGAGCAGAGCTCCTCTACAACCTTCGGAGACCATTCTCCTGGGTTCTCTGTGACTCAGCCGGACATATAGGTAGAGGTGCATTATAACCTCGCTGTAAATGCTATCTTGAAAACAGCGGTAATTGCAAACACAACAGTGATGGACAGAATGTGGATCAATGTCACATATTCACCCCAGTCCAAAGATCTGGGCCCAAATCCATCATTTTTCCACTCCACACCACCCTGGGTTAGACAATGGCGATATGCAAATCAGCGCTGACCCTGTGCCCCATGGGAACAGTCCAGTCCGAACTACAAAAGCCATGTCCTTCCCAGAACGGAAACAAGCATCCGAGGACCGGCCCGGTTTCGAGGTAACACCTCTCATCAGCCCGGCTAGCTTGATTCCAGTGGTGTGGAGTGCCTGGGACTCACGCCTGAGCATCCCCAGTACACTTAGAGCGGTAATTGCAAACACAACAGTGATGGACAGAATGTGGATCAATGTCTCACATTCACCCCAGTCCAAAGATCTGGGCCCAAATCCATCGTTTTTCCACTCCACACCACCCTGGGTTAGACACTGGCGATATGCAAATCAGCACTGACCCTGTGCCCCATGGGACCAGTCCAGTCCGAACTACAAAAGCCATGTCCTTCCCAGAACGGAAACAAGCATCCGAGGACCGGCCCGGTTTTGAGGTAACACCTCTCATCAGCCCGGCTAGCTTGATTCCAGTGGTGTGGAGTGCCTGGGACTCACGTCTGAGCATCCCCAGTACACTTAGAGCGGTAATTGCAAACACAACAGTGATGGACAGAATGTGGATCAATGTCACACATTCACCCCAGTCCAAAGATCTGGGCCCAAATCCATCGTTTTTCCACTCCACACCACCCTGGGTTAGACAATGGCGATATGCAAATCAGCGCTGACCCTGTGCCCCATGGGAACAGTCCAGTCCGAACTACAAAAGCCATGTCCTTCCCAGAACGGAAACAAGCATCGGAGGAACGGCCCGGTTTCGAGGTAACACCTCTCATCAGCCCGGCTAGCTTGATTCCAGTGGTGTGGAGTGCCTGGGACTCACGTCTGAGCATCCCCAGTACACTTAGAGCGGTAATTGCAAACACAACAGTGATGGACAGAATGTGGATCAATGTCACACATTCACCCCAGTCCAAAGATCTGGGCCCAAATCCATCGTTTTTCCACTCCACACCACCCTGGGTTAGACAATGGCGATATGCAAATCAGCGCTGACCCTGTGCCCCATGGGAACAGTCCAGTCCGAACTACAAAAGCCATGTCCTTCCCAGAACGGAAACAAGCATCCGAGGACCGGCCCGGTTTCGAGGTAACACCTCTCATCAACCCGGCTGGCTTGATTCCAGTGGTGTGGAGTGCCTGGGACTCACGTCTGAGCATCCCCAGTACACTTAGAGCGGTAATTGCAAACACAACAGTGATGGACAGAATGTGGATCAATGTCACACATTCACCCCAGTCCAAAGATCTGGGCCCAAATCCATCGTTTTTCCACTCCACACCACCCTGGGTTAGACAATGGCGATATGCAAATCAGCGCTGACCCTGTGCCCCATGGGAACAGTCCAGTCCGAACTACAAAAGCCATGTCCTTCCCAGAACGGAAACAAGCATCCGAGGACCGGCCCGGTTTCGAGGTAACACCTCTCATCAGCCCGGCTAGCTTGATTCCAGTGGTGTGGAGTGCCTGGGACTCACGTCTGAGCATCCCCAGTACACTTAGAGCGGTAATTGCAAACACAACAGTGATGGACAGAATGTGGATCAATGTCACACATTCACCCCAGTCCAAAGATCTGGGCCCAAATCCATCGTTTTTCCACTCCACACCACCCTGGGTTAGACAATGGCGATATGCAAATCAGCGCTGACCCTGTGCCCCATGGGAACAGTCCAGTCCGAACTACAAAAGCCATGTCCTTCCCAGAACGGAAACAAGCATCCGAGGACCGGCCCGGTTTCGAGGTAACACCTCTCATCAGCCCGGCTAGCTTGATTGCAGTGGTGTGGAGTGCCTGGGACTCACGTCTGAGCATCCCCAGTACACTTAGAGCGGTAATTGCAAACACAACAGTGATGGACAGAATGTGGATCAATGTCACACATTCACCCCAGTCCAAGGATCTGGGCCCAAATCCATCGTTTTTCCACTCCACACCACCCTGGGTTAGACAATGGCGATATGCAAATCAGCGCTGACCCTGTGCCCCATGGGAACAGTCCAGTCCGAACTACAAAAGCCATGTCCTTCCCAGAACAGAAACAAGCATCCGAGGACCGGCCCGGTTTCGAGGTAACACCTCTCATCAGCCCGGCTAGCTTGATTCCAGTGGTGTGGAGTGCCTGGGACTCACGTCTGAGCATCCCCAGTACACTTAGAGCGGTAATTGCAAACACAACAGTGATGGACAGAATGTGGATCAATGTCACACATTCACCCCAGTCCAAGGATCTGGGCCCAAATCCATCATTTTTCCACTCCACACCACCCTGGGTTAGACAATGGCGATATGCAAATCAGCGCTGACCCTGTGCCCCATGGGAACAGTCCAGTCCGAACTACAAAAGCCATGTCCTTCCCAGAACGGAAACAAGCATCCGAGGACCGGCCCGGTTTCGAGGTAACACCTCTCATCAGCCCGGCTAGCTTGATTCCAGTGGTGTGGAGTGCCTGGGACTCACGTCTGAGCATCCCCAGTACACTTAGAGCGGTAATTGCAAACACAACAGTGATGGACAGAATGTGGATCAATGTCACACATTCACCCCAGTCCAAGGATCTGGGCCCAAATCCATCGTTTTTCCACTCCACACCACCCTGGGTTAGACAATGGCGATATGCAAATCAGCGCTGACCCTGTGCCCCATGGGAACAGTCCAGTCCGAACTACAAAAGCCATGTCCTTCCCAGAACGGAAACAAACCGGGCCGGTCCTCGGATGCTTGTTTCCGTTCTGGGAAGGACATGGCTTTTGTAGTTCGGACTGGACTGTTCCCATGGGGCACAGGGTCAGCGCTGATTTGCATATCGCCATTGTCTAACCCAGGGTGGTGTGGAGTGGAAAAACGATGGATTTGGGCCCAGATCTTTTGACTGGGGTGAATGTGTGACATTGATCCACATTCTGTCCATCACTGTTGTGTTTGCAATTACCGCTCTAAGTGTACTGGGGATGCTCAGACGTGAGTCCCAGGCACTCCACACCACTGGAGTCAAGCTAGCCGGGCAGATGAGAGGTGTTACCTCGAAACCGGGCCGGTCCTCGGATGCTTGTTTCCGTTCTGGGAAGGACATGGCTTTTGTAGTTCGGACTGGACTGTTCCCATGGGGCACAGGGTCAGCGCTGATTTGCATATCGCCATTGTCTAACCCAGGGTGGTGTGGAGTGGAAAAACGATGGATTTGGGCTCAGATCTTTCGACTGGGGTGAATGTGTGACATTGATCCACATTCTGTCCATCACTGTTGTGTTTGTAATCTTGAAAACAGCTGCATAGAAACATATTGTGTTTGCTATCAAACACCTAAGAATCATACCTCCACACCAGTTACTGGTGTGGGAGGTATGATTCCACCCTTCAGAAGCGATCTTCAAGGGGTCACCGGCCGACCCGGACAGCACAAAATGGATGCTGCCAGCCAGAGATACATTTCTGCCCTCCTGCTGCTAAGCCAAGCTCTGGCAGAGGAATATAGCACAATAGGCATCCTGTCACAGTGAGGTGTAACCACGTCCCAGATAGGGTTTCGTGTATTGGAGCAGGGTGGGTGCACTCTGAGAGTGCCTGAAAGTCTGCCCTGGGGGCACATTTGGTGTCCCTGTGCATAATCCAGCTCATACCAGTTTTGGGAGCCCTTGGCTCCTGCTCTGGTGCGCAACTGGACAAAGGACATGGGTGTAGCCACCCCTCTGTCCTGCCCCTCCCCTAGGAGGGTCCCCTGAATCTGTCCAAACTTCTCCTGTGGGTACAGAAGGGCTTACCTGGCTGTAAGACTTTAGATTTTACGTGGACAAGATTCTACAAGAAGGAACCACTGACCTTCGAATATCTGGACACCTTGGACTTCGCTGGACCTCGACTGGGCTTGACTTCGTCAGCCTTTCCGTCCGAAGCTTAGTTTGTAATGTGACTCCATACAGGCTCCGTGCAGGACCTGTGGTGCACTAAGACAACAGAAGAATCTCCCTTTGAGTGAAGGAGTCACTCCCCTGCTTCACAGGCACCTAAAGCGCAACTAACCAGTCTCCTGTGGACTCTGCAGAATTGAGCAACACAGGACATGGGTTCCTGAAGGTCCCTGAGGTCGATCTGCCCTCTCACCAAGTTTGAGGCCAGTATCCCTCGTGGGGGCTGCGTAACCCGAACCACTGTGCACCATGTCCATTTGCAAGTGCATATGCTTGTTGGCAATTCCTGAGCTTGGGCATTGGACTCCGTGTAGTCCTGACCCTGAGCAGTATTTGCACCAAAGAACTCCGGCCTCCTCGCACTGAATGGTCCGCGGGCTGGGGCTTTGCAATCTTACTCGAGGTCCCCTTGCGACTCCTGGTCCTTCAGCCTAGGGATCCCCCTGAGGGTCATCTTGATTGTTCTTGGGTTTTCCTGGGTGCTCTAGATGTGCCCTGACTCCCCATTGCTTGTTGAGTCCCCTGGACCTTGCTGGTCCACACCGTAACCTGTTTGTCCTTCCTGCGTGGGTTGCTGTTGCCAAGGCTTGTTGGTGCTCCCACCGGACACCAACCCCTCAGCACTCGACATCCTTCGTCGGACAGCTCACCTCTGGCTCCTGGTCATCCTCAAAATCTCCTGTTCTTCGTGGCTGTAGAGTCAAGCATCCCTTCTGCGCACCAGAAATCGGTGGGCATTTGTCTACCGTGCCCCTGGTCACTCTGAAGTGACCCAGACTCTGTCCCCTCTGCTTTCAGGTTCCTTCCATCCAGAATCCAGGCTTGGATTTCGCCAGGCCCTTTTCACCTTCACTGCAGCAGTACTTCTTTACCAGCTTCCATAGAGAACGACTGATGTTTCCGACACAACTTCAGATCTATGCACCCGGCTTCCCTGGAATAGGTAACTCTGATACTACGGTATCCACGGGTGGGGAGGCTCTCCAACATCTTACGTTCCAAAGGGTTTGCTCGAAGTCTTCCTAGAAGGGGCCTTAAACTATAACTTTGCAACCGCGACTTTCCCATAGAGTTGTACGGAGCATGCAGTCATGTTTCCTCACTGCACCCGTCCTCCGTGGGTCTCCTAAATCATCACCTTGGATGGTTCCTTGGGGTCCCGGCGATTCTACGTGCACTAGGCACTGCGTCTAGTCAAGTTGTGATTGTTATACCACTATTTTAGTATATGACTCAGTCGCCCCTAGAGCACGCTGTGTATTGTGCTACTTAAAACGGTTCTATCGATCTTGTATTGTGTGCTTTGCGTTCTATCCCCATGTAGAGGATAGTAGAGAGTGATATATTAATAAATACATATTTTTATATAACTACTTTGTGGTTCTCCTTCATTTAGTCATTCAGGATGTGATACTCTTGTAAAACAAGCTGCTTTACATTCCTTCAAGATTAAGCCTGAAGGCTGTTCTCCATAGCTACCATTGGGATAGCTTTCAATAAGGTTATTTTTGACCTTGTATTATTTTATTTAATTATTTATTTTTAAGATTTATAAAGCACGCAAATACCCGTGGGTGTCTCGGCGCTGAGGACCGTGGACTCGTGCCATGTAGCAGAGAGCTTACTGATTGAATATCCAGGTTTTTGTCTTTCTTCTAAAGACCAATAGAGACTGGCTGGATCTAATCTCAGCTGGAAGGGTGTTCCAGAGTTTTGCCGTAGCCACGGTAAAACGCCTATCACCCCAAGAGACAATTCTTGTGCAGCGGACCATGAGGAGATTTGCCGTAGAGGAACGGAGGTCTCTAGAGGGAGCATATGCTTCTAAAGCGTTGTTGAGGAAGAGAGGTCCAGATTTGCGATGCCTTATAGGCAATGCACAGAGCCTTAAACTTTATGCGGTTTCTCACAGGAAGCCAGTGATAACGTCGAATAACGTGGGAAATGGATTTTTGTTTCGGGGTTCCGGATAGCATTCTGGATGCAGAGTTTTGGACAAGTTGAAGTCTGCTAATGACTTTGTTTTGAGCATTCATAAGAGGAGCATTACAGTAGTCAATGGTAGACATTACTAAAGTGCTAACTAATGTTTTGTCCACATTTAGGGGTAGGAATGGCAGTAGTTTTTTTATCATTCGTAGCTTGTGGGATGACGATGATACCAAGGCATTGGCGTGGGGTACAAAAGACAACCTGTCATCAAATATGACGCCCAGGTTTCTGAGCTTAGTAACTGCAACTGGAGGAGGGCCCTGTGAAGAAGGCCACCAATTGGGAGACCATCTTGGCAGTAATTTACCGAATATCATAACCTCTGTTTTCTCAGAGTTTAATTTGAGACAGTTTGTGGTCATCCAACTACTGATGGCGAGCATGCCCTTCTGAAATGTGGCTGCTACTATGTAACATCATTGTGTACATTGAGCACCAATTGGGTATAATCGGCATATGATGCACGGTCCATCCCGTGTGATTTTATGACTTTAGCTAAGACCGACACATAGATATTAAAGAGTGTCGGACCTAAGGATGATCCTTGAGGGACACCACACGGGAGGGTCAATCGAGATGAATTAAAGGGGCCGATGTTTACCGACTGAATACGGTCGGTAAGAAAGGAAGACAGTTAGGCTCTGGCTGTCTGATAAATGCCCATGTGTGAGACACGGTCGATCAAGATGGTGTGATCGACCGTGTCAAAAGCTGCTGAAAGATCTAGCAGTATAAGGACAGCCGTTCCTCCCTGATAGAGGATGATTCTTACGTCCTCTGCAGCTTTAATTAGCGCGGTCTCTGTGCCGTGGCCTTTACGAAAGCCAAACTGAGTATCATCCAGAAGTTGGTGATCTTCGATATATTTGGAGATCTGGGTGTTAATCACTTTCTCAAAACTTTTCGCCGGGAAGGGAAGACTAGCTATTGGTCTATAATTTTTCCACAACTTGGGGTATATGCCAGATGAAAACATTGCATTGCAGATGTTAGACAATGTTGGTGCAACTAAGTCAGCTAGTGGTTTAAGTACTGATGGGGGACAGGGATCAATGACAGAGCCTGATTTAATAATAGCGATTAGGTTTGAGATCTGCTCAGGTGTGGTGCTCTTGAATTTTGGTAAAGAGTGAGCGTATTCAGAGGGTTCTAGATTTAAAGGCTGGTTATCCCTTTGAGATGAAAAATTGGTGTAGATGTTGTTAACCTTTTCAAGAAAATAATCAGCAAGGGAATTGCATAGTGCCTGAGAGGGAGCTGGATTACAGTTTGAGACTTGTCCAGATAATTTAGCAACTACCTGATGCAGCTCATTCATCATACAGGTGGTGTGGATTGATACAAGGTGCCCACTTTAATTAGTGGACAGCATATACCAAGCCACCTTCTCACATACATTATTATAATGGCCAGGATAGGCTAATCAAGTATGAAAATGTCTAATCTCTGTGTGAAATATGATAATGTTGGTTTATCTTTAAAATGTATAATCCATATAACAACGGAGGTAAGAACGTATACTGACGGCTGATGGAGAACATGGCGGCCGCAGGCTAGTGCGGTGCGCGCGCTGAGCATCTGAGCTCCTCTGGCATGGGAAGCACTCCTCTTCGCTCTCCGCTCTGAGGGAGGATCGGGCGTTTTTTTGAGCTCCCACTGCTCCCGCTGCTTTCTGCTTTGTTTCCCCCTACCTGACTCGGCGCAACAACTTAAACGCCGGGCCGATTGTCATCAGGCTGAGACTGCGGAGTAAGGTAGGAGGTTGCCGGGGGCCCCTTTGTTAGACCAGGTCCGCTCCGGAGACATCGGAGGAGTCACTGCCCTGTCGCACCCTGTCGCACCCCCGACCCCTCCCCCCTCCCCAGTCTCCCTGCGTCCATCGACGGCCGCTGAAAAGCTAGGACGGAATAGCGGAAGGTGAGGATAGGACTGCCGGCTCGTTTCTCCCTCACCTGGTCAGTCGGTGCACCTCGGATGTGTCTCGCCCTGCCTTCCAGCAGCTCTCCGCCCCCTCAGAGTTTGTGGAGCAGAGCAGCCGTGGAGCTTCGCCGGGGGCGCTCGGCGCGAGGTCTGCTTAGAGGCAGACTTGAATGTGTGGGCTCCGGGGGCACAGTGGTTCAGCTGCTACAGAAGCAGTCTGAGCCCATCAGCAAGCCCCAGGTGCAAGTCGGTGCAGGCTCAACAACAACACACAATACCTGTAACAGTAAGGGGCAGTGGGGGGGGCGCTCGTCGCTTTTTGAGGGATCAGGGAAAGCTGGACTTGGCAATAGTAAGTGCAATAGTAAGTGCAACTTATCAGGGGTGGCAAGTAATTTTAACTCCGTAGTTAACAATCTAAAAGAGATTAAACGGGTTAGCCAGGCTTTACTACAGCTACCAGAACCCCCTTCTTTAGAGACGGTGTCTCATATAACAGCAGCAATTGAGTCTTCTGTCCCCGCTCCTGCCCTTCCTCCTGTCTCCTCTGCAGGCAATTCTTCAAGCGAGCTTGCCCCTCCTAGTCTTCCAGCTCAATCAAAGGGGAAAGAGAAAGAGAAAAAGAAATTCAGTCAGAAACCCAGATTAACAGCTACAAAAACAGCTATAAAACCGAAAGCCAAAAAGAGGGGAGACAAAAGAGTCAGTAAAAGCAGCCAAGAAGGGGCTAAGACTCTAGGTCCAACTAACAGCGCTGTGAAAATCACCCCCTCTTTACGCTCTTTTTTTAAAGTCCTGCCTCAAGTTCTGGATCTAAGCCCAGTTAATAATCAGGAAGAGAGCCTTGAGACCCCTCTGGGTATTGATATTCCCTTAGCGGGTGTACTCCCACTAACAGAAATGGATGATTCATCACCGCCCGCTCTGCCACAGTCAGTGGAGGCTAATACTCCATGCAATGTTGAAGGAGAGGCCCTAAACACTTTACCATCAGGCTCTGCAAAGGCTTCAGGGGGGAGAGAGGAGGAAGGGGAGGTCGGTATCATAACTCATACCACGACCGAGTTGGCATTGGCAGCGTTGGCAGCTTCAATCGCGTCAATGAGAGAAGAAATTCGTAGTGACTTTTTGGTCTCCAAAGCTAACCAAAACGACATTCGCTCATCTTGTGAAGCTCTGGAAAGGAAAGTAGATGGCTTGGGTGAGAGAACGGAGGCATTGGAGAGCACAGTTGGAGCGGTAAAAGCCAATCTAGAAGCAGCTGAGTCAAAAATTCACAACCTACGCAAGGAGGGAAATGTGGTAAAAGAAAGATTGGAAACATTAGAGAATTTCTCTCGTAGAAACAACCTGCGTCTTCTCAAAATTCCGGAGGGGAAAGAAGGCGGAGACATTAAGAGTTTCGTTGCAAAACTTTTGAAGGAAGCTTTGGATCTCGAGGAGACAGTAGAAGTGTTGGAGAAAGACATCCAACGGATCCATCGTGACCCATTCCGTCTCAACGCAGGCAGGTCTAAACCCCGAAAAATCCTTGTCAACTTCCTGACTTATACCTTAAAGGAGAAAATTCTCAATACTGCACTAAAACTTAAAACTACAAAATGCTCTGAATTCCCTTTTGATATCCGCTCTGATTTATCCAAGGCTACACTTGATAGGCAGTGGGAGTTGGGACAGAAGATGGATAGTTTTAGAACAGCTGGTGCAACAGTCCAGATGAGATTCCCGGCCTATTTACGCATCATGTATAATAACAAGATGTACAATGTTAGAACACCACTTGAGGCAGATGAGCTCCTGGAGACTATTCAGAACCACTCGCAGGGTAAATTTTGAATGACTAGGCCCCCCCCCCGCCTCAGTGTACTTGTTCTTACTCAACAGGATTAACAATGTAACTAATTAAGTAGGAGCTGTACGAGCTTTTGGGGTGAGGGAGGGGGGAAGGGGGGAAGAACGAGGAACAGAGGGGGGAAAATACACATATAAAATAAAAAAAAATAAAAAAATAATAAAAAAGAGGAGGAAATAGGATAAAAAAAAAAAAAAAAAAAAAATATATATATATATATATATATATATATATAAAAAAAAATATATATATATATAAGGGAAAGAAAAGGGGAAAAAAAAAAAAGAAGAGAAGGAAAGTAAGGGGGAAAAGAAGGAACGGAGAAAAAAAAAAAAAAAAAAAAAAGGGCAAGAAAAGGGAAAGGAACTTTAATGGAGGAAAAATAAATAAATAAATAAATAAATAAATAAACAAATAAACAAAGTAAATAAATAAATTGCACTATTTCACAAAACAACCCCTTTCTGTAGCTAAATAAATGAGCAAATGGATAAATCTGGAGATAGTGAGTAATAATCATTAGGGGGAAAGTGGGATGGTGATGGTGATGGTGATCAGGCACGATAGTATAATGTTTCTTCACAGATAATTTTAAGGAGTGCAACCTCGTGCCGAGAGTAGAGCTCAGTTCGGCGCAAACCGGCCTTTCAACTGGCCGGAATAAGTATGGAGGGGTTCTCCAGAGGGGTGGGGGGGGGGGGACACAAAAGCATAAAATTTCAAAATTATCCTCAGAAACTTGGCCCTTTAAAACAGATTTTTCTTTTTTACAGTCCAATCGCCTTAGATACAATAACTAAAAGAAATAAAGTAATAAACACTAAATCAGGTGGAATGGAAGTGAGCAAAGGGAAGGAGAAATGACATCGATATCCTTTTTATCTTGGAACGTGAATGGTTTGCGCGTGCAGGGGAGAAGAGAACGCATCTTTCAATATTTGCGCGACTCCCCGGCGCAGATCATCATCATTCAAGAATCGCATCTTTTAAAAAACGAGGCAGATGCAATTTTAAAAAAGCAAAAATGGATTGACGTATTCTTAAGCACTGACCATAATGCAAATATAAGAGGAATTCTCTTAATCTGCAAAAAACCAGCTAACGTGCGGATCCTTGAATTCAGAGAGGACAATTCTGGAAGATGGCTCATAGTCAACCTCTCTATACATGAGCAGAAATACACTTTAGTCGGATATTATGGTCCTAACTCCGATGATCCATCTTTTTTGGAGACAATAAGGAACGATTTAATAACCACCTCTGATCCCATAATCTGGACAGGGGACTTTAACGTTATTTTGAACCCCAAACTTGATAAAACCACCAATAGTAGCAGATATAGGGGTCAACCCCCCTCAAAATCTAGACAGACTATAAAAGGGATTATGGAGGACTTGGGTCTCGCAGATTTATGGAGAGAAAGAGCTGGCTCTAAACCAGGGGTATCTTATAGGAATATAAAGTATAAACATACTTCACGAATAGATTTTGCCCTGTTTAGTTACTGTCTCCAAAACTCTATAGCCAGTATTAAGTATATACCCTCTCACTTATCCGACCACTCAGCCCTCTCTTTCACCTTAACACTTCAAACTTATAAAAAACATCCCTCCTGGACATTTGATCGAACTATTCTTTTGGTCCCGGAGGAAGTAACATATCTCAACTTCGAAGCTAGGATGTTTTTAGATAGCAATTTGCATTCAACCTCCCTTGCCTTAGTATGGGAAACTCTGAAGGCTTACCTGAGAGGTTGCATTACTAACAGAGCCTCCTTTAGGAGGAAAAACTATCTAGCCAAAATCAAAAACCTAGAACAGGAGCTGGAGATAATTGAACAAAGGCTTAGGGGCACAACTGGCTCATTACAAGATCAAAAAAATATGTCAGGCCTCAAGAGTCAGATAGAAGATATCCTACAAGAAAGGGTTTCAAAAAAATGGGAGGCGAGTAAACTCTCCAATTTTGAATTCGGAGAAACCGCAGGGAAGATTTTAGCCTGGAGGGTCAAAGCAGACCAAGCAAAAAACCACATAAGAGGGATCATGGTAGCGGGGGAAAATCAGCTTAGGTCATCAGATGTAGGAATTAGTTCTGCCTTTACGCAGTTTTTTGCGGAAATATATAGGGATGATATCAAAGAGGACCAACAGGCGAGGAAGGCATGGCTGGATAAGATCCCTCTGCCACACTTATCGCAAGCACAAAGTGAGGCATTGGAAATGGACATTTCAGAGACAGAGGTTAAAAAGACTCTATCCGCACTAAAACATGGCAAGGCTACAGGTCCTGACGGACTCCCCGGAGAACTGTATAGAGCCTTGGCCGATATTATTGTCCCTACTCTGACGGCCCTTTTCAACGGTATTCTGAAGGACGGTAATGACCCACCTCAATCATGGAGCGAGGCAACTATAGTCTTGATTTTAAAACCTGGGAAAGACCCAACATTATGTGGGTCCTACCGGCCAATATCATTATTAAATAATGACTATAAAATATATGCCTCTATTTTAGCAGCTAGATTGGGAGCAGTAATGGGGAAAATAATTCATCAAGATCAAAAGGGATTCATTAAAGGGCGTCAGCTTTCTGACCTAACATATGATCTAGTGGGGGCAATTGACATCGCCTCAGCTTTTTCTATCCCACTGGCAACCCTCACCCTAGACGCAGCCAAAGCTTTTGATAGGGTAAATTGGCCCTATTTAAACGATGTCTTAAAAAAGTTCAATTTAGGAGAGAAACTCTGTCGAACAATAAAACTTATATATAAATCACCAACAGCACGGCTTCTAATAAATGGTAAGCTGTCTGAATTGTTTAAGATCTCTAGAGGCACAAGACAGGGCTGCCCGCTTTCCCCCCTCCTCTTTAACCTTTACATAGAACCGTTTGCGGAAGTTCTCAGACGAGAAGACTCTATTCCATCTTTTAGGTTTGGGGAGTGGGAAAAGCGGGTAGCCTTGTACGCAGATGACATCTTGGTCTTTACTTCAGACCCGGAGATTGCTCTACCAGTAGTCATCGATAGAGCCGCAGATTTTGGACGTATCTCGGGCTATGAGATAAACGCCTCTAAAACAGATATTATGGCATGGAACATACCCGACCTACGCTCAAATACATCAAATGCTATGAGATATTTGGGAATTCAGATAGTGCAAGATATCGCACAAATCGCCCAAGTCAATCTTGAGAGAATCCTTAAGGAAATTAAAAAATCTTTGAAGTCTTGGTCTAATCTCCCACTAACTATCCTGGGCAGAGTAAGCCTGCTAAAGATGTCAATTCTTCCCAAGTTTACCTTCTTATTTAATACGATCCCCCTCGCATTTGATAAAACAGCGTTAGAGAAATGCCAGAGAGAGATTAACTCCTTCGTTTGGGGATACAAGTCAGCAAGGATATCCTGGAAGAAGCTGAGGAGGAGGAGGGAAAAGGGGGGCCTATCCCTTCCTGACTTACAATACTATGCGTGGGCATTCCAACTATCCCATTCAAGAATGCTCTTAAAAGTACCATCTAATACTTCAATAGGCCTCATGTTCATGGCAATGTTGATCGGTGCTGGCCTACCAACTAATGGCTATATGTTTAAGTTTGGAGAACAGAAATACTTCAAGAAAGTTAAATTAAAAATTCTTATGTCCCAAGCGAAACTATGGGCACAGATAAGGAGGAACCTGGGTTTGTCATACTACTCCAACCTTGCACACATCTGGGAATCACCAGGGCTCCCTTCCTGCTGGGATGATAGGCTTACTATCCCGTTGAGATCAGGAGGGATACTAACATGGGGAGATATGTTGACAGGTAACTCTCTGAGGCCCTGGGAGGATTTGCGAGAGCAGTGGGGGATAGAGCTTTCGAGGTTTAAATACCTACAATTAGATAGCTGGGTTAAGGCAACAAATAGGTCTGGGCCATCATTAGGGAAGTATAGCATCACCGAGGAGAAATTGGTAGCGCAACCTGCAGGGGGTAAAGAGGTCTCAAAATGGTACTGGTGCCTGCTAGAAGAGATAGACGGAGATTTCACCCTCCCGGAACAACTATGGGGCTCAGATCTGGGGGACCAGAGCAGCGAAATCTGGCAGAACTCCTGTACCCTATTATATAAATGTGTTAAACCCGCATGGCTCAGACGCAATCATTTTTTTACAATTCACCGTGCATATTTTACACCGCTAAAACTTTCCAAATTCATCCCAGGGAAGAAATGCAATAAATGTGGCCACATTGCAGCCTCAGATGTCCACATGTTCAAAGAATGCCCCAATATATTACAATTCTGGAATGAAGTTAAAGCAACTCTGGACTCCATCCTTAATACTTCGATCTCCATCACACTCTCCTTGATCATATTTGGATGGGATAACAACATAAAGGGCCACGCTAGGACATTTTTGTTTTTTGCCATACTGCTTGCAAGAAGAGAGATATGCAAAGTTTGGATTGAAAACTCAGCACCATCTCACGCTAACTGGCTGTCGTCTCTCTATGCAACCTCTAAAACTGATTTGAGGAGAACAGGCGGCGAGCGTAGCCGCTTCTTCTGGGACGTTCTGGTTCACTGGAGACAATGACCGGGGTTTTTTTTTTTTTTTTTTTTTTTTTTTTTTTTTCCCCGGTCCTATGATTATGCCTTGAAACTCCAAGAACTAGGCCTCCCCCCCAGACGGCTCAGAATGGCTAGTTCAACTGAATAAAAATTCAAGTTCGGAGTTTTTCCCCACGATACTCTTCGAGCCATCTTCTTGCCGAATTCCACCTAATAGAGCATAGGATGCAGAGGAAACTCAGCACCTGGATAGAGTGGCTGGCAGTTGGAGGCTAAATAAGAGGTGGCCAGGCAAATGAGGATAAAAAAAAAAAAAAAAAAAAAAAAAAAAAAAGAACGTATACTGACTCTCTGTATGTTAACTATAATACTTGTTTCTCCCAGGGTGGGGATGGCATTGTTTCAGTGAGCAATATTTTTCAGATGGTGTTGTGTAGTACTGTGCTATTTCATCTGGTACATAGGGAACTAATGAAAAACAAGAATGGAAAATGGAAAATTTCAATAGTTTCTTGTTCATTTCAACTCAATCACTCGAGGAGTTGAGGGCAATATAGAATGAAGAACCAGAGGATGAAAAGGAAAGATAGGAGAAAGCAGGATGTTTACAAAATGATCAGAAAATGTGGACACTAAGTGTGGAAAATTGTACACCCAAACTCAATATTGTTGCAGACGGTAGCTACATTCATGGATCTACACATGCGGGCCGTCATGATATGCTGTCAATCTTTAAGAAATATTGTGTAATATACATTTCAGATTTATAGTAGACACAAAGTCAGAGATATTCAACCTGTCAACAAGTTAATATACGTAGTAGGAGAAATCTGACTATGAGTCACAATGGAAAATCATAAGGTTCCATCACAAGATTACAAATAGATGTCATTGAAATACCCCTATGCAATGGGATAAGGTGTATTCTAGTGGTTGTTTGCTTGTTAGTAGGTGGGTAGAAGCATGCCCAACCAGATGATGTGATGTAGCCAAGCTTTTGTTGAGAGAATTGATTCCTAGATAAAATTTGCCAACTTCTTTAGAGTATGATAGGGGAACTTGCTTAAAAGATAAAGTAATTATAGTCCCCTACGTGGCAATGAAAGTGGACCAGAAATTCCATTGTGGATACCATCTAGAAGGATCAGGAATCATAGAGAGGGATAATGGTACACAAAAAGCAAAGTTGGCCAAAGTGTGTGTGTCTACAACATTGAAGTTACTAAGATTTAATATGCCTTTCCTGTGGTAGTACATAAGGAAGACTATCCAGCACTCTGTGAACATTCTGGAGATATGATCAGTTTTTACATCCCTTCTTTGGATGAACTCAATGCTCACTTTCTGACTATCAAATCAGGTTCACCACTCGATCCGGCCCGTCCAAATTTCTACGCTTGGGCATCACTGCTATTCTTCCCCATCTATCTAAACTAATTACCTAGTCTATCAACTTAAGCTCAGGACCCAAGAAATGGAAACATGCTATGGTGCTCCCCATTCGGAAATATCTTGCACTGGATCCCTCTGTCTAAGAGTAACTCAGTTTGATAACTCTACTTCCTTTTTGGACTAAAATTTTAGAGAAACATGTGAACAATCTTTTGACCAGCTTTATTGAATTCAAAAAAGCGCTTCATTCTTCTCAATCAGGCTTTAGGACACATCATTCCACTGAGTTGGCTCTTCTTCTGACGGAGGAAGTTCTCAGACAGAATGTGGACAAAGGTCAAACATCTGCCCTAGTACTACTAGACATAGGCGCTGCCTTTGACATCGTTTCCCATTGTCTCCTTATCCACAGGCTCCAAGAGTGTAGGATAGGTGGAAAGGCTATAGTGGAATGGTTTAAGTCCTTTCTCTAGGATCGAACCTTTCAGGTCACTTAAACACCCTATGTCTCTGAAACCTTTACCTTAGCTCAAGGAGTTCCTCAAAGTTCGATCCTGAGTCCGACCATGTTTAATATTTATATTCGACCTCTAGCATATATCATTATCAAACACAAAGTTCAAGTGGTTTGGAACACCAACAACACCCAACTTACTGTTATTCTTTCAGAACCTAACAATATCTCAGCACATTATTTTAGATCATATTTGGCTGAAGTTGCCACTTGAATGGCTGACAGCTGTTTGAAATTGAACGTGAATAAAACAGAACTCCTGATAGTAGGAAAGACCCCCTTGATCAGGACCTCCGCCTGGTGGCACGTCGCCCTTGACCAGCCCCCAAAACAAAAAGTGAAAAATCTAGGAGTCTGGTTCGATTCCAAACTCTCCTTCGAGGATCTGATCAGAAACATCGCGGACAAGTGCATTGGCACCCTTAAGGCCCTTAGAAAAATCTTAGACTTAATTCCAACCAAGTCGTTCCAAACCATTGTGCACAGTATTATTACTTCCCAACTGGACTATTTCAATGTCCTGTATCACGGAGCTTCTAAGTGTAGTCTCAACTCGCTTCAGAGAGTCCAAAATGCCACAGATAGGCGTGTGCTCAATCTCCCAGAAGATCCTCTGGTGGCGGAAGCTCACAACCAGTTGCACTGGCTCCTAGTAACCCAAAGAACTAAGTTTAAAGCCATGTGCTTCCGACGCTGCATCCTCCATCAACAAGGTACCTAATACCTGCATTACATATCCAACCACATATCCGTGGCCGTGGTCTCAGATCACCTACAGCTAAACTAGTCAAGAGTTCCTAGGGCACACTCTTTCTCCTCTCTGGCCTCCAAAATGTGAAATTCCATTACTTATGATCTGAGAGCGTCACCCTCAGTTGCATTTCTTATTAACTTTCCAGCTCTCTTTTGATTCTTGTCCATCTCTTTTCTGTTGGTCAGGGCCCCAGCACGGGGACCCACCATCTGGTTTAACCATGTGCTTTACAAAGCTCAGTATTATTATGATTAAATGGGCAGATGCCCTTCCATTCGTTTTTTATGAGGAGCATATCAAACAAGACGACAGGCTTGGCTCATCATGAAGTCATGATGGGTTGAGCTACAAGGATTTCTGGTATTCATTCAGCTCTACTTGTTAATATTACTGATGATAAGGTTTTGGATCACTAAAAGAGTTTGGCTGATTTGTTAAGCTCCCATCTCTTTCTAGGTGAATTTGTGTACACCTTTAGCAAGTGCCAGGTGGAAGATCAGGTCATGTTAGCATCCGATTCTACCTGGACCGGTCTAACAAACTGGATTGAGCCAGAACTGCAATACTCGCCCTCTACATTTAGACCTGTAATCAGGCCACCTTGGGCACCACTGCTGCATAAGACAATTCTCTATTTAATGTAAACCGTCTTTTTACAAAGAACTCGGTGAAACTCAGAGACGAAATTTAGATTTATGCTGCTCTGTTTCTATAAACAAAATTAATTCACCTTGGTGGAGAGTACAACATTAAGTTATGGTGTACCTAAGAGGGCAAGGGGAATAGTAGCCTGTATTTGTTTCGCAACCTCTTAGGGGAGAGGTTGTGGCCTTGCGGCCAGAGCTGCCAATCTTGGAGCTGGGGAATCAGGTTTGAGCCTCGGTGTGGGTTCAGTGTGGTGTCTCGCTGATCTCCTGGAATCAGGAATACGTCCTGTGTTCCAGATTCCAGGGCAGACGGTTTGGCCCAGGCTTATCTGATGAAGCTGGCCTGTTTATCTCCTGAAAGAATAAAATCACTTATCTACATTCCTGTGAACTGTAATCCTTCCGATACAACAACTTTACACTGGCGACGATCGGAGAAACAAACCTGGAAGCCTGGAGCGCTGCGGTCAGTAGATCCTGAATCCATCCACCGTCAAAGGCGACGGAACGCCTCCTGAACAAGTCTGGTGAAGACCTTGTGAGTGACGCTTCACTTTCCTGAAAATCGCAGCTAAATTGAAGATTGCAGTGAAATTGTTCTCATTTTAATGCGCTTTGCCGTTATTTTATTCTTCTCTTGCTTGGACCACGAAACCTGTATGTGCCGTCTCTCTCGCGCTCAGTAGACGTGTTGAGCCTGCACACGTTGCTCTGTCCTTTGTGCGCTCAGTGAAGGTGTAAAGCCTGCACGCGTTCTTCACCAAAGTTCTAATCTGTGCCTCGCGTTCGTTCACTGCGAAGCCTGCACATGCTAAAGCACAATTCATTTTGCGCTTCACGAAAGCTGATTATTCAAATGCATATGTGCGTGTAACACCTATCTTGTGCGCTGACTTCGTTTTAAACGCAGCATGTAATGAAGTATCAGAGTGAAGACTACAGCGCTGACCTCATTTGGATGAAGATTATTTTTTTAGTGAAGACTAGAACGCTGACCTCCTTATGATGAGGATTCTTTTCACTGTTATAATCCTGCGTGTAGCTGCATCTCGGCGACACGCGATGGATGAAATATCTAATGATGGATGAAATATCTAATTAAAGGTCACTCTCATATTTTGACTCAATACTCAATATGTCATCATCACAATTCACTCATTTTACATCATCAAGGAAATTGCCGAACAGAAAGTTTCTGAGGTTCAGACAGTTAAAAAGTCTAATGGTGATGGGGGCACTTCTAACAAATTCAAGTCTAAAACTCATGTCAACCAAGAAAGAAAAGTATATGTTTGTTTCAAGTGTGGCATTCCTGGTCATTTGGCCAATGACAAAAGGCGTCCTGCTATTGGTTAAGTTTGCAGATTTTGCAAACTAAAAGGTCATTACACTAGGATGTGTAGGAATAAGAGCAAATCCAAGAATAGAATTATTGACTATAAGAGTCATCAGGCTGAGCAAGTGAAAGAAGTTGACTTGGATATCGTAGATGATGAATTCCTTCTAGCTGTTTATGAAGTTAACAGTAATGAGAAAGATGCTCGTTTTTGCACAGTTGTAATTGGTGATGAAGATGTAAGGGCCATGGCAGACTCTGGTGCCAGACATACCCTTATTGGGGATGAATGGTTAAAGGAATTTTCTAATATACATTTATCTCCTCCAGACATCAAGCTACTTGGGTATGTGAGAAAACCCATAGATGTATGGGGATTTTTCACAACTAGCATAAGTTTTAAAGGGAAATCTATTTCTTCAAAAGTGTATGTTGCAAGGGAGGGTTCATGCCTTTTAGGTTTGCCTCAACAAAGAGATCTTATGATCATGCTTGACCCCAACCATCCAGATCAAGTTCTTGGGTACTAGGATTTGATTCTTCATGTCAATATTGATCCTGCATCTCATTTCAAAGTCGAGTATATTCCTGGGGTAAAATAAATTCTTGCTGATTGTTTATCAAGACTACCTGTGGCTGAGGACAATGTTGTTGAAGAGGATGAAGATTTAGAGAATGTTATTTCGATATGTGAGGTGTCCAAGGGATGTATCCAAGAGAATCAGTGGAGAGTGGGGTGTGGTAAGGACGTGGTTCTAAAAGAGGTCATTAGTTACATCAATGCTTCATGGCCTAGGAAGGCTGACATTCCAGAAAGACTACTTCCTTTCTTTCATGTAGCCCACAAACTTTCTCTACATAATGACGTTCTAATGAGAGGTTTGCAACCTGTTGTGCCTGTAGATTTGCAACAAACCATTCTTGATATGGCGCATGAAGGGCACCCCAATATAAAAAGGATTAGAAGCGAGTTTTGAGGTAACGGGTTTTTAGGAACCCGTTTGGTGCCAGGGGATAACACCCGAAGACCTCTGGGTTCTCCCTGTTCCGGACCACAGAAACACGGAGTCTTCTAGTCGAGTCAGAGATCAGGTTTTATTGATAGCTACCAAGTAACAGGTGTCCTAGAAGCACGACAAACATGGGTCATGTGTTCTCAGGAGACTGTTCGTTTTTACAGAACCAGCCTTCTCCTTATATACAAAAATAATAGCTGCAAGCAAGAATTCTTGAGTTTATGATATGGCTATACACATATTTCTACAATAATACAAAAGAGCGAAGTCATGTAGGCAAGCCCGCATTTTAGATGTCCAATTCGTGATAGATTACTCAGCCAAGCCCGGAACTCCCATCAGATATCGGTGAAACCCCAATAAAGGAAGGCACCTCCTAGTCATAAAACTGGCCATAAACAGGGAGCGTGGACAGGTGTGTATGTGTGTAGAAAACATGATCTGTGCGCGGTGAATGGTTTATGGTATATTGTACATTGATGCTATCTGGTTTGGCCACTGGGCGAGGAGCTGCCTAAACAGGTTTGGCTGGAGGCAAGGGAGTCAGTTGGGACAGGTCAGGGGGAAGTCAGGGAAGGTGGACGTGTCCTTTTAGATCAAGCTCGACCTTTAATTGACTTATCATGAGGGCAAGACACAAGATGGATACCGTTTACAAAATGGAGTCTGGGGTTTGGGACGGAAACTACGATTCAGGGGTGTTAGCATGCCTCGATCATGACGCAAATACATAGGAATGATGTCCTAATCATTATCGGTTCGTCGACACCAAATTCGTCATGGTACGTTGATGTTTCGGGATACGGATATCGGGCCTCGATACCGGGACAACAGCAGAGTCCAGAATTTCAGAACCACAGACCCTCCTTTTGCCCTCATATAAGGCAATAATTCATGTTAATCCGAGTCTAAATCTGTATGAAGGAATTCGTGGAGATGCTGCTGTAGCATCATTCTGTTGCTCAGTTCGTCCCTTGACACAGGCTTCCGTACACATGAAGTAGCACAGAGGCCACATAGTGCCGGAGCGCACTGTACACATAGGCAGAACATAAACAGAAGTGCTAAGATCATCCCAATGAAGATCAGTGTTTTCCATCCCCATGTAGCGATCAGTTCCCAGAACCACCCTAGTAAGGACCAGTCCCCTTTTTCTACGTGAAGGGAACCAGATATCTCGTGTAACTTAGAGATGGCCTGGTACACTGTCGGTGCGTTATCAGGGATGAAAATGCAACAACTGGATTGGATCACTCTACACACACCACCACGATCGGCGAGTATGATATCTAGGGCAACTCGGTTCTGAAGGGTCATAAGTCGATCCGACTGAAGTTCGGTCGTCAAGTTGCCAAGAGCTCCGGCCGTTGTACTCACGGCGGATTCAACTATCCTTGATAACTGGCGAATATTCCTGCTGTTCACCATAGGCCCCCAAAATGGCAGAAAACCCTTTGCGAAGTCAGCGAATTCCTGACCCGCGGTGTCGTCTTTACTCACGACACCTCTAGCTGTCCTTGTCCGATGATAATCTGCTCTGGCCGTGTAGGTGGGAGGCAGCAGAAATGCGATAAAGCATGTACCTGAGAAGTCAGGGGGCAACCAGGTGTGGGCTTGGTCATGGCAGACGAAATACGTGCCTTTGGCTGCTAATAGTATAGGGGAAGTTCGAGAAGCGAACACATATGTTTCCGTGCATATACTCTTTCCTAATTGTGCTTTGGGATCCCTGCCGATACCTTGTAAATATAAGTGACCTCGGTTGGGTACTATCCTGTAACCCCCTGAGTACCCCGGGGTTGAGAACAGATAGCAACAACGCAAACGTTTTGATACTCGTTAGGTTTAATAGCACCAAAGAACAAACGAGCATCACAAGAGCCAAAGGGCCAACGACGTGGGGTGTTGCCGATGATATGGGCGTCCAACCGTCCTCTGCACGACTGCCGGTCCCGACAGTCACCCAACAGAGGACACCGTGCTAAGTAATGGCCGACAATGCCACTCAAACTGAGGAATAGGGGTCTAGGGAATGAGCACTCTCTAATTCGTCCTCTGCATAGATGCCGGTCCCGACACCTCCCAACAGAGGGCAAAAGAAGGATGAAAGGAAAACAATAAGGCAGAGCCACAACGTTCGAATACCCTCGAACGGGGACTGCCGCTCTGCGTACTCGAGTTATTGGCACTCGAAACGACAGTGAAGGGGAATGAGTGTTTAGGCGCTGTACAGCGTTCTACACCGCTCGAACCCTCAAGCGGGGACTGGGGCGTGCCGGCGCTTTAATGCGCTTTGAGTTCAGCTCGAACCCTCGAGCGGGGACTGGGGCGTGCTGGCGCTTCAATGCGCTTTGAGTACAGCTCGAACCCTCGAGCGGGGACTGGGGCGTGCTGGCGCTTCAATGCGCGTAGAGTTTTGCTCGAACCCTCGAGCGGGGACTGGGGCGTGCTGGCGCTTCAATGCGCTCTGAGTCGTTGCTCGAACCCTCGAGCGGGGACTGGGGCGTGCTGGCGCTTCAATGCGCGTAGAGTTTTGCTCGAACCCTCGAGCGGGGACTGGGGCGTGCTGGCGCATCAATGCGCTCTGAGTCGTTGCTCGAACCCTCGGGCGGGGACTGGGGCGTGCTGGCGCTTCCAGCGCTTGGACAAGAGATGAGAGGTAAACTCTCCTGAGGAACCGCTCACCTGGAACGAAAAGCGCGGACTCCTCAGTGGACGCGAAAATATCCGACAGCCTCCTCCTTCTCCCGGTCCGTTTTAAACTGTTTCTTCCGTGTGTTTGGCTCGCGCATGCGCAGCGCGCAGCACGACGGGAGTTGTAGTTCCCACCGGAGTGATTGTGGGGTTTGTAGTCCGGATGCGGCGGGAACAGCGTAGTTAGGTGGAAAGCTCTGATCCGTGTCCTAACATATCCAAACTGGGCGGGATTTCTTTGCTGTCTGGCTCTTACTCAGGTAAACCCCATATTTAGTTACGTTCCAACGAGTGTACGGAGTGAGTTCATCTTTGGGAATCGTAAGATAGGTGTCGAACTCTCTACTCATATTTCTTATCCCTGCTATTAGTGCCTTGTTACTGGAGTCACTTTCAGTAGAACGTGTCGGGTATGGTTCTAGGGCGAATAGGAACAAGGTCTGGAAAGCCCACAGAGAACCATAATAGCTGAATGGCAGGATGAAGTATGGGATACCCTTATCAGTCGTGTGTGGCATGAGTCCACATATCCAACAGTTCGATGTGTTCATGATGGACTGGTGTTGGTGTAGGAGTTGAATGAATGAGTTATTTACAAATTCGAGTCTTCTGGCAGATTCGTGTTCAGGTAGAGGGTGAAAGTAGCGTGGAGAGATAGTAGGAGGAGGCTGTGGCCGGGTGTCATTTGAAAAGGTAACTTGGAATACGAATAGAGTATAGCCAGTCAAAAACATCGTTATGCTACACAACATTAAAATACAAGTTATCAAAAACTTTCTTTTGGCCAGTACAGTGCATAGTTGTCTTTCAACGTTTGTGAGTGTGGTAGGTCTCTTTACCCTAGGAAACTCCATCCTCTAGTTGCTGCCCACGGTGGTAGGTTGGTTCTGCCAGGGGGTGCGCTCTGTTCAGTCCGGGGTAACTCCCTTGGACCAACCAGAACCGTTGACCTAAACGTCCCCAGTTGCACTCCCCAGCCTTCAACCGCGACCCTAGCAGCAGAACCGGATGGCGGTTCGAAAATCAAAAATGAGCAAGTTTCCTGGGACTGAGAGAGCTGAAAAATCAAAAATAGTTCTTGGGGGAAGGGAAAATCACATTCGTTCGTTTTTATTTAGTCTCTTCGTTTAGACCTTAAATTGTACCGTCGTTTTCCTGGCACGGTGTGGTCTTCAAACAATGTCTCAGGTTCGGTAGTGTCCAACTGCATAGACTGTGGCACAAATCCTTGTAAAATACGATCACTCTCCTTTTCGGTACCAGTTTCTTTTAGACGTGCATCGCTGAAAGGGATGAAACGAGGTATGGATTCTGTCTCGGAGTCGGCAATTCCTTCGTTGACCCACCGGTCGTATGGAAGGGGCAGAGGGACCCGTTTACAATGGGTCCCGTGCACCCAGTTCTTTTTGCCTTCCACCCGAACCGCTGATCTCGTGGAAAGAAGTACCAGGTAAGGTCCGGTCCACCTCGGCTGTCCGTTGTTTGTGCGCTGAAAATTCCGCACCAAGACCCACGAGCCGGGTGCGATGGAGTGACCTGGATCGTCAGAGGCTGGCGGAGAGGAACTGTGAACCTGTTGGTGTAAAACACGCAATTTAGTTGTCAATTCGCACAAATAGTCAAGCAGTACGGGGTGCTCTATTTCGCTAAGTTTGTTTGGCCTTGGCACGCCCCAGACGTTGGCTGGGCGGCCAAACACTATCTCATGGGGGCTAAGTCCTAATCTGGAATGGACTGTCATTCTGGTTGACAAGAGTGCTAGGGGCAAGGCGTCAGGCCATTTAAGACCTGTGCAGGCTTGGATTTTGGCTAATTTGAGCTTCAAAGTGCCATTGTAGCACTCTACTAATCCAGCTGATTGGGGGTGATTCGCAGAGTGGAATTTTTGTTGGATGCCTAAACACTCACACACTCTCTTCATCACGCGTCCTACGAATTCACTTCCATTATCACTCCAGACGATTCTAGGCATGCCAAATCTCGGGAAGAACTCTTTGACAAGGGCTTTGGCAGTTGACAAGGCTGTATTGTCTTTAAGGGGGTACGCTTCCACCCACCTGGAGAAAGCGCAAACAACAACGAGCACATACTTCAGATTGTTGCATCTCTCCATGTGAATGAAATCGAGCTGCAAAACCTCGAACGGATACGTTGGAGGCGCAAAATGACGAGCTGGAGTTGGGGTTCCCCTACCGGGATTGTACTTCAAACACACCATACAGTTTCTGACCACATTCTCTGCATATTTCGGGATATTACTATTTTGCCATACTGGGGCCAATACTTTACAGATTCCTCTCGAACTGATGTGTGCAAATCCGTGAGCCATTGTTACTACTGCGAGTACATATGCGTTAGGTAATAGCCATCGCTGGTGTTCTGACAATTCGACCCAACAACCATTCGCATCTAACCTACCCTTACTTTCCCTCCATTCATTCACCTCTTTCTCAGTTGCCTCGGCTTGTATAGATTTCACGCTTTCAATGGTGTCCTCACAAATTCCCACATCAGTAATCCATCTAGCGGGACCTACAACATACATCCGACTCATTGTGTTCCTTGCAGTCTCTTTTGCAACCTCGTCTGCAAATGCATTCCCGCGGCCAACATCATCCTGAATCTTTTTGTGTGCACTGCATTTTACAATGGCAACTTGTAGTGGCAAGGTCAGTGACTGGAGGAGCTCTTTAACTAGCTGACCATGCTGTATCTTTGCACCGTGTGACGTAAGAAATCCGCGTTCACGCCACAATCTCCCAAAACTGTGAGCCACACCAAAGGCGTATTGGCTGTCAGTGTACACATTCACTCGCTTTCCTTTCACTAGCACACATGCTCTGGTAAGCGCAATTAGCTCTGCAGCTTGTGCAGAATTATGGGAAATGCGCGCAGTCTCTATAATGGTGTGTAATGTCGTTACGGCATATGCTGCAGTCGTATCACCATTCGGCAACTTGAAGCATGCACCATCAACCCATAAAGTATTGTTGCATTCAGGAAGGGGAGTGTCCTGTAAGTCTACTCTCCCTTTTGTCTCTTCTTCTGTCCTAAAACAGCAGTCATGTTTATCAATCTCGTCTGTTCCTGTCGGAATGGGTAATAACGTTGCGGGGTTCAGATTATCACACCTCTTTATGTGGATGTGACTTGCTAGCAGTGTAAGTTCGTAACTGGATAGTCGAGCGCTGGTAAGGTGTTGTGTCTTTGTCCTGTTTAGTAAAATGTCTACTGCATGTGGAACCATAACGATCAGAGTATTATTCATGACTAATCCAGCGGATTGTCGGATGCAGACAGCTGCTGCAGCGGTAGCCCTCAAACAACTTGGTAGGGCTTTAGCCACAGGGTCTAGAGTTGCCGAAAAATACGCGCATGGGCGCTGTCTGTCCCCAAAATGTTGTGTTAAAACTGATAAGGCACAACCTTCCTTCTCATGGACATATAATGTAAAAGGCTTGCTGTAGTTGGGGTTTCCCAACACAGGAGCCGAACACAATGCATCACGCAACTCGTGGAAACTCGTCTGGCAATCTTCAGACCAAGGCATAGGATTTGGTGTGTCTTTGCAGAGTAGTGCCAGCAAGGGTTTAGCTAGTAGTGAGAAATTCGGTATCCATTGTCTACAGTACGATGTAATGCCCAAGAAGGCTCGAACCTCTCTCTGTGTCCTTGGGGCACTCAGTTCTGCAATTGCCTGTATTCTTTCTGGTGTCAGTCTCCTTCCCTCCTTCGACAAGATGTGACCTAAGTAGGTTACTTCTTGTCGGCAAAATTGTAGTTTGGAAAGAGAGACTTTGTGCTTCATATCACATAAGTGATGCAATAATGATAACGTAGCTTTCTTGCAAATCTCTTCAGTGTCTGCAGCGATCAGCAGATCGTCTACGTACTGAATCAGAGTTGAACCATTCGGTAGAACAATCGTGTCTAGTTGTGTTTTCAGGGCCTGACTGAATATTGAAGGGCTTTCGCAATAGCCTTGAAGAGCGCACTTGAAGCGGAAGCTTCGTCCTCCTAAATTAAATCCGAAAATATCTCTACTCTCCTCAGCAATCGGGATGCTGAAGAAAGCGTTCTTCAGGTCGATCACCGAGAACCAATTTGCTGAAGCTGGAACCATCGTCAATAAAGCAGTAATATCGGGGACAACTGGAAACTGTGGGATAACTATCTTGTTCACTTCTCTGAGGTCGATCACGAACCTATACACAGGGGGCTGTGAAGGATCGGTACGTTTTAAAACCGGTAAGACTGGACTGTTACAAACATTTCCTGTTGTTTCTTCGATTACGTCTTTATCAATCAGGTCATAGACAATCGTCAATAACGCCTTTTCACATTCGCTAGATATTTTGTATTGGGGAATACGTGGCAACCTAACGTTGGCTTTCAACGTTATGACATACGGTGCTATCTCCAAACGACCTACATCATTAGAGCCGTTTGCCCAGAGTACATCAGGAAGACACGACAATTCAGTTGCAATACTTTCTTTTGACACATACATTGGAGAAACTATTTTCTTACCTAAAGTAAGCTGTACTCCCAATGGTGAACAGTACAAAGTCGCATATAACCTTTTTAGCAAATCCAAACCTAACAAATTTTCACCGCAACCTGTGGTAAGAATGAGGGGTGCTTCTAATTCGCACGGCCCAATAGAAAGAGATACAGGACTGGAGATCGGGTTTCTAACAGGGGCGCCAGAGAAACCTACTGAAATATTCATTTCGCCGGACAAAGGTGCGCCAGGAAGTTTTGAGTGCATGATAGAACTTTTTGTAGCACCAGTATCCAGCAGAAATGGCTCTGACACTCCTGAGGCGATTACCTCGACATAAGGTCCATTCTGATCTACTGGAACTGAAACAACTCCCTCTCTTTGTCCATGGCTGTCCTAGCAATCATTACCCTCATTTTCGTGTTCGGTGTATTAGTCGTCAGCATAGTACTGATCTGACCTAGATGATGCATTATTCTGTTGGTCAAAGCTGTTCATCGAATTCTGAGGCGGAAAAGAAGTTGTATTCTGCGTGAAATTTCCACGGCCCCTACCTCTAGGGGCATGTTGAACACCTCTTCCCCTTACACCTGAAGCACCGCTTAGACGTCGCGCAAGAGCCGGACAATTACTTTTAAAGTGACCCTCTTCCTTGCAATACGCACATTGATTCGGGCCATAAGCAATACACTGGTGGGAAAACTCGTTTCCCTGCGCGTTTCTCGAGTACTGCTGTTGTGGTTGATAATTGGGCTGACTAGCCGTACGAGGAGGATAAGCGTGCTGGAGAAGAACTTTAGTTTTTAAATCTTTCGTCTTTTTGTCGACTTTATCTAGCTCGTCTTTGCGCCTATTTTCATAGTACTGGGCTGTAGCTAAAATTTGAGCTGACGTAGAGACAGCCCAAGCACTCTCTGAATCTTTTAGTTTATTACACAGTTCAGGTATTAAATTATGTACGAACTTGTCTACAAACAATCTTTGACCACCCTCGGTAGCCATATCCTGACCACTATGATCGGTGAAAGTCTCCTCAAATCTTGTGAAAAAGTCAGACACATTCTCATCTTTCTTCTGCTTGCACGCAGATAGCTTGTCCCAGTTTACGCGTACCTCGGGCATTATCGTTTTCATGTACGCGATAATTCGACCGGGAAGTTCAGCTATTAACGGCTCAGGTTTAGAACCACCAATTTGTCTAGCATCGATAGCGGCAATGTTCGCCCATGAGTCACCTAGTTCTTGGTCATGGTTCGTATGACGTATTTTGCTCCATAGAGGATGTGGAACAATGTTCCCGAACAACATGTCTATGTCCGCTAAATTCATTATACATGAGCTTGCAGTTTGCGATAACTCCTTATAATACCCAGTCGGGTTTTTACGAGGATCAGGCAATGTCTGCTTTAGTGCTAAGACATCGGATCTTTTCCAGGGGACATGTACCCATACACGCTGGAAATGAGGCAGAATCGGTGGATTCGCATTCGCATCACCTTCCCTCCAAACCGGAGGAACCTCTCTCATGGGGTACTGTCTCGCTCTTTTCCCGTCTGGTGCATCGTCTTCATGACATGATCTAGAGACGTTTCCTTTACTCCTATAAGAGAGCAATAATTCTATCGCTTTCTCAACATCTGCACCTATAATCATACCTTCATAGAACTTAAAGCGTGTACGCCATAGTTCGTTCATTGTATATTTGGGATCATTTGTCTTTACATCTTCGCCTAGATATACACACATTTCTTCGAATACGTATCTCTGAGTGGGTGCATTCCATTCACGGAAAACTTCCATAACAGACTGAACATCATATCTAACAGTGTCCGTAATCCATTGGCGTGCTAGTTCATTCAGCACTCGTCTTTCCTCGTAATCAGGCAGTTGACTACGCAACTGTCTATGTTCTGTTTTAGGGGTCGTTCTAGGCGACCCGAAGAAAGGTGAAAGCAGACCAGTGACGGTACCTGTCACTCTTTGTCTAATAGAAGGAGAAGCTTGCGGAGGAGCAAGTGCATCGGAAAAAACAGGCTGAGGCAAAGAAGAAGTAGAGGCAATAGTAGAGGAAGTTGAAACAGTGACAGACGTAGTATCATAGGGAACAGTTGGAGCTGTAGGCAAAGTGGTAGAGGTAGATGGAGTATGTAGCAAAGATGGCGGCCTTTGAGAAGGCTGCGCCGGAGAAGTAGGAACCAGCTGAAGAGTAGCTGGCGTGTGTGCAAGAGCTATGTTTCGTGCGCCGGGGCGTGGTATAGAAAAACGCTTTGGCGTTGTAGTAGCGTCTAACGCATACGGTGGAGGTGAGCTTAATAAGTGGGACATTAATGGATCTTTCTCGGATCTTTCCTCTTGACCTTGTCCCTTATTTGGTAACATCGGGTAGCATTTATCTACTGCTAGTTTCTTGCTCCTAAGTATTTGTTCGTTTTCTTGCTCTTCCTCGTTATCCCTGTATGCAACGGCAGCTTGCACCATTGACATACCTCTTTTATTCCTTTTTGCTAACTTTATTTCTTTCTGTTTGGCTTCTTTGCGCCATAAGCGAAAAGAGTCAAACATCGCCGGCCGGGCTTTTCTCTTAAATAATTTGACCTCTAGGTTATCTAATATTTCTGAGTCGAAACTACCATATTGGGGCCATTTTAAAACACCATCCTTGCGGGTGTATTTTATCCACACTTCATTATATGTGATAGGGCCTACGCCGTGCTTTACGTAGAGCTCGTATGTTGGAGTTCCAATCGGAGGAACCGGACAGGAATCCTCTAATCGGGAGTCCTTACTACAACCAAGACAAAACAAGTTTCCAAGTCTGCTAAAACCAGGCATCTTTGCTCACTAGTCTAGCTTCAAACTTCAAAGGATTATCTGTTACGATATTTCTCGTGAATACACAAGTCCTTCGGCTTTGGGGCTTGCAAGTACCAAATCAAGGCGTATCTCAAGGATACCAAAAACTAAGGACAAACTAAGGACTGGGAGACGCTCCACTTATACTTAACTGAAGTATTTGAAGATCGGTGACGTCGCTAGAAGACTCGTCTATCGTTTCGCTCTACCAAGGATCACTGGGTCCAAAACAAGGCGATAGTCAGGGCAGCAGTCCTTCGTAGCCGTCGGGACGCGGGGAACCTCGCAGCAAAGACCTTCGGAACCACGTCGACATACAGGGGTCGCTGAAGTGGCTGGCCGTCCTCCGGAATTTTCACACGAAGCTCCTCACGAACATCTGGCTTGGACCGTCGCCGCTTGATACCGCCCCACGTTGGGCGCCAACTGAGGTAACGGGTTTTTAGGAACCCGTTTGGTGCCAGGGGATAACACCCGAAGACCTCTGGGTTCTCCCTGTTCCGGACCACAGAAACACGGAGTCTTCTAGTCGAGTCAGAGATCAGGTTTTATTGATAGCTACCAAGTAACAGGTATCCTAGAAGCACGACAAACACGGGTCATGTGTTCTCAGGAGACTGTTCGTTTTTACAGAAACAGCCTTCTCCTTATATACAAAAATAATAGCTGCAAGCAAGAATTCTTGAGTTTATGATATGGCTATACACATATTTCTACAATAATACAAAAGAGCGAAGTCATGTAGGCAAGCCCGCATTTTAGATGTCCAATTCGTGATAGATTACTCAGCCAAGCCCGGAACTCCCATCAGATATCGGTGAAACCCCAATAAAGGAAGGCACCTCCTAGTCATAAAACTGGCCATAAACAGGGAGCGTGGACAGGTGTGTATGTGTGTAGAAAACATGATCTGTGCGCGCTGAATGGTTTATGGTATGTTGTACATTGATGCTATCTGGTTTGGCCACTGGGCGAGGAGCTGCCTAAACAGGTTTGGCTGGAGGCAAGGGAGTCAGTTGGGACAGGTCAGGGGGAAGTCAGGGAAGGTGGACGTGTCCTTTTAGATCAAGTTCGACCTTTAATTGACTTATCATGAGGGCAAGACACAAGATGGATACCGTTTACAAAATGGAGTCTGGGGTTTGGGACGGAAACTACGATTCAGGGGTGTTAGCATGCCTCGATCATGACGCAAATACATAGAAATGATGTCCTAATCATTATCGGTTCGTCGACACCAAATTCGTCATGGTACGTTGATGTTTCGGGATACGGATATCGGGCCTCGATACCGGGACAACAGCAGAGTCCAGAATTTCAGAACCACAGTTTTGGTGGCCAGCGATAGATAAGTGTATGGAACGCAAGGTTAGATGTTGTGTTGAATGTTCCATTAGCGATAAATCTCAAAAAACTGTTTCTTATGAGCGCCTTCCTATTGATAGACTGTCAGGTGTACGGCAATGTGTATCTCTTGAACTTGCCGGTCCAATGAGTTTGGGCCATAATCCTGTGTACGCCATAGTTCTTATTGATCAGTTATCACAGTGGCCTGGTGTTAGAATAGTTCCACATATTACCTTGAAAGTTGTTATTCAATTTGTAAATGATGTATTTGAAAGATAAGGGTTTCCGGAATCGCTTCAAACCGACAACGGAGTACAATTAACATCGGATGTATGTCAGTACATCGCGATCTTTTAGATCGCGGTACTTTACAACGCGGTTACTACAACGCAAGTCGTTACAACGACTTGCTTTGGAGAGCGCGGATTGAGGATTATTATAATGTTATATTCCAACACCAGCCCACGTAACAGTAGGGAAGATGTTGGACTATAAAATTACAATATTCCTTAACCAACAGCGCCATCCAGCGCAAGTCGTAGTAACGACTTGCGTTGTAATGGCAGCGTGGTAAAGGTAGTGCGGTGAAAACACAGCGTTGTAAACGATGTTTCCCATTAACATCCACTGAGATGAAAGTTTTCCTTGCCAGTCATGGCAATGTTCATAAACGCTCATCTGTTTATTATCCCCAGAGCAATGGAATTGTGGAGAGCTGGATCAAGGTCTTCAAGGAAGGATTACAATTAGCTGTTTCTAATGGAAAAAATTGCAATCAGGGTATCAAAGAGGTTCTTTGGAGTTACAGAAATACTACTAGGTGTAATGGGGATATATTTCATTTTGAAAACATGAGGGGAAGAAAGAGTGAGTGTAACATGAGTCAAGCATGGATGAGAGATTTATTGTGTAAGGAAAACGACAAGTGTGGATCCGATCAACATGGTAGAGATGTGATTTCTTCTGTGAAGATAAATGACTGGGTACGTGTGAAGAAAGGTAGAGTTGTGAAGTTGGTGAGTCCCGGTTTTCCCTACCTTGGAAGTGTCAGAGTGTGTCGCCAAGTTGTAGAACTTTCTGATGGGAACGTTTGGAGTCTGTCCAAGGAGTCTGTGGTTGTGGCCTGTTTATAAGACTCCTGAGTCCAGAGTTAGTTCATCTCCTTAGTTCTCGTGCAATGGAACAAATTGGTGCTAATTTGTTCCTCAACAATCTAATGTTCCAGATAAGTGTTGTGTGCAAAGACAACGTCAAGTCTGGTGTTAAGATTATCATTTGGATAAATGAAATTTCACTGTTCCTTATTATTAATGATGTTATTCTTATATTTGCTACACAGATTTTACTGTTCCTTATTATTGATGATATGTTATTCTTGTGTTGGTTACACAGATTTATTTTGACATAATATTTAGTTTAGTTTTTATATTCTGTTGTTAACCTTTTTGTTCTTACTCTGTTAACGAAGGGGGATGTGTGGTGTCTCACTGATCTCCTGGAATCTGGAATACGTCCTGTGTTCCAGATTCCAGGGCAGGCAGTATGGCCCAGGCTTATTTGATGAAGCTGACCTGTTTATCTTCTGAAAGAATAAAATCACTTATCTACATTCCTGTGAACTGTAATCCATCCGATACAACTTTACACTCAGCTTCCTGTTATTCTGGGCAAATCGCTTAATCTCCAGGGTGCCTACCAAAAAATTAATGTGTCCTTGTGTAACGTAACTGGTGCTCATGTAAAGCGATCAAATACCTTTGGGTTGAGTTTCCGCTATATAAATCTGCAAAAAATAAATAAAGACAGAGACATTACAATATGGTTATACGACAAGTAGCGGAAAAACGTGTTGACATAACATTAGGGGCGTTTGGTAGGACAGCATGTTGTAATGGGCAACAACATGAAGCAGAGACAGAATGATGGTTCCAGGTTTTATTAATGTACAGCAATACAGCATCAGCGCTCCTGCCGCCTTCAGCCAGCAACTCCCAACTGACAGGTCAGCGTGTGCCTCTCACTGTAGAATCTTCAGTCCCCAACATTCCACCGTGGCGCGAGGAGCAGAGCCACAGTGTAAACAAGATTACAACATAGCCCCCTTTCCTCTATACGCAGGTAGGGAATTTGAAAGAACAAAAGGGAAGGAGAGTGGGAAGAGAAGAAATGACGGGACAGGGAAAGGCAGAAACATGAGACAGAGAACATTGAGTCATCGCACCATGAAATCATGCAAATGTTGAGAAAGTCTCCTGACTCGCAAGGGTCTCTGGTAAGGCGGAGTGCCTTGAGGATCATGAGACTCCTCGTTTACGGTAATTTCCCTTTGACATGTGCTCAAGTTGTCCCCATCAGGGCCTGGTGCCCTCATCTTTGCACCAGTACGAGCACTGTTAAGCAATTGATGATCATGAGCCAATATGTAGCCTGAACATGAATTCTTCCTAACAAAGGTTTTTGGAGAATTATCTTGTGAGCAATACTTTGCTACTCTACGTAAGTTCCATTTTTCACCATTACCCAACACAACATAAAAAGGTGCACTTCCCGAACTTTGAAGGGACCGCGAAACTTGGATAGACCCCTTACCCAACATCCTGATCGGACTTTAACCTAGTCACCTATTTATTTATTTATTTTTTCAGCTTATAGAGCGCGACAGCTACCCAAAAAGGGTTTCCCGGCGCTGGAGGAGACAAGATCCACTTGATACAGCACGTCCAAGGGTTATTGATGAAATAGCCAGGTTTTAACGGCTTTACAGAACCGACCGTAACAACTTTCCGAGCGGATGTCCAGGGGAAGGGAGTTCCAGAGTCTAGGACCCATGAAGGAGAAGGACCTATCGCCTATCCTTGAGAACCTAACTTTTGGGACGCAAAAAAAAACTTGAGAGGATGAACGGTGTGTGCGTGCTGGGGAATACATGGTTACCAGAGATTGCAGGTATCTGGGAGCCGTACCTGATTTGATTTTGTACATATAACTCAGGGCTTTAAACTTCACACGGTTCTCCACTCTGAGCCAGTGGTGCTCCCTAATGCGTCCAGAGATATGATCATTTCTCTTGCAGCCGCAGAGTAAACGCGCCGCAGCGTTCTGGACCATTTGGAGGCGCCTAATGACTGCCTTGGTAGCCCCCAGGTAGAGCACGTTGCCGTAATCCAACCGGGAGGTCACCAAGGCATTGACCACTGACCTCTGAGTGTCCTCCGGCAGCATCCACAGAATTTTCCTCAACCAACGCAGGATGGTAAGGCATGTGGCCGCCATTGTCTTCACTTGAGCTTGCATTGTTAGCCCATTATCTATAGTCACTCCTAAGTTGCGAACGTGCTCAGATGCAGATGGAATGGGGCCCATTTCAGCAGGCCAATGCTTTGAACTCCATAGATCTTGTTTTCTCCCACATGAATACTAGTCGAGTTCTTCTCCTGGGTATGTCCTTTCATGGAAGCGTGCATAGGGGTACTCTTGCCACTACTACTCACATTCTTCTCTTCTACCAATTCTCTGATCCATGGAGGCACTCATTTAGAAGTTGGTTTCCTGCCTCGCATGGCAATGAAGGGAACTACTCCTGTAGTAGAATTCTCAGTTGTGCGATAAGCCCATATTAAATCACTCAAAGTCTCATGAATGTCAAGATTATTTGTGAGAGCCAAACTTATAGCTCCCTTAATCATGCGATTGGCCCTCTCCACAATTCCGTTGGATTGTAGGTTATATAAAGTGGTGAGTGAATGTTTGATGCCACACTCGCTTAGAAATTCTCTCATTTCACTGGAAGTCAATTGGGTCCCGTTGTCCGTAATAAGGACAGTGGGAAAACCTTCCCCTTTGAAAATCATGCGTAGTACTCTAATGGTAATTTTAGTGGTTATTTCGGGAAGGAGATACACAGAGAGCCATCTGGAATGGACATCCATTACGACCATGTCAAATCTTTTACTGGGGTGAAGACCCGACATGGGTCCTATAAAATCAAGGCAAATGCTGTGCCACACCACACCTGGGTCATGGATGGAACTTGGCACGGATTGGGGTCCCACCTTAAGTCTTTTCTCGCTCTTGCAACACTCACTGCATCTTTCAACCCAATAAACCACATCACCATCCATTCCTGGCCACCAGAATTCATTTCTCAAACTTTTTTTGTAATGGTTTGGCCCAAGTGTCCTTCATGGACTAAATCGAACAGTCTCTTACGAATACCAAATGGGGGAATTATCTTATCACCTCGCATGATAACTTTTTCTGCGACAGTGGATAACTCGCCAATGACCGCATTGAAAGGTCTAATGCTTATGGACAAAGTGCTTTCTCTGCGTCTGCCCTTCACAATGAGGTTTAGGACTCCTTTAGGAACTTCATCTTGGGACATAGCCTCTGCCCATTCCTCTCTACTGACAGCACCACAACTCCACTGAACCACATCGTCAACACTAGAGATAGCTCCTTCTCTCTCTCTCTTTGACACGCCAGTCTTGTCTACTTCTTCCCAGTCTAAGGACAGTCGCGACATGCAATCGGCTTGGATATTGCGCCATCCTGAAATGAATTCAATGCTAAAATTATATTCCTGCAGCCTGGAGGCTAACCGAGCAAGTCTGGCTGACCCCTTCCCTGTTCCACCTGGTGACAGTATTTTCAACAACGGTTTCTGGTCAGTGCGTAGCATAAATCTGCGCCTCCATACATACATCCTGAAATATTCCACACCCCAAGCAGCAGCCAGGATTTCTTTTCTATAACTGAGTAATGGCGCTCAGTAGGGGTCAAAGTGCGAGAGGAGAATGCAACCGTTTTTTCATTAGCACCATTATTCTGCGATAATACAGCCCCTATGCCAGTGTCACTTGCGTCCACAGTACGCCGTGTCACCTGCTGACTGAAGAACTCCTCGTCGCAACAACATGAAGCAGAGACAGAATGATGGTTCCAGGTTTTATTAATGTACAGCAACACAGCGTCACCGCTCCTGCCGCCTTCAGCCAGCAACTCCCAACTGACAGGTCAGCGTGCGCCTCTCACTGTAGAATCTTCAGTCCCCAACATTCCACCGTGGCGTGAGGAGCGGAGCCACAGTGTAAACAAGATTACAACACAGCACAAAGTGAACACTCACAGAGACGAGGTGGCAGTAGAGCTTCGAAGACAGCCTGATTATGAGGCTGCTTCGTATTTATTTATTTATTTTATTTATTTAATGCGAATTTATATAGCGCAAACTTTACCCGAAGGTGTCAGAGCGATTTACATAAGAACCAGTCGTAAAACATAATGATTTAGGATTACATGCGTTACATAAAAGATACAAACAGAAAAAAATGCAAATGTACAAGTTATAAAGTCACACAAGGAAGAGATACAAACAGAAAGAAAAATTGCTGTAATGTTCCTTGCCCACACTATACACTGAGTCCAGGTAGGTGTATAACTGCTTTATCTTTATTTTCATTCAAAACAAGTATTTGGAGCATAAGGGCGCCGAGCGTCTACACAGTGACTGCTCCGGTCGCCAACTGCCGTTCTCCCCGTTCGCGCCTTCACTTTGGCGCCTACTGCGCATGCGCGCGCGTCGCGCTCCTGTCTATGGCGTGACGCGTCATCGCGTTCACGCTCATAGACTAGAGCGCATCCTACATATCTCCCCCTTTTTAACAATAAACAAAATTAACTTCTCAAACTCTACGGTATGTCCATGGTCCCCAATGTTCTCTGGCTGGACTGCCAGTATGACAAACCTATTGTTAATGTCCACTCATTTCAAAGTCTCTATATCGAGAGGGCACTGTAACTGCCCTGCCACTACGGGTGTGTCTTACCGGCATGTTCTCTTCCACCTCTCTGTCTCCGCCTGATCTCGAACCATCTCTCCGATCTCCACTCTGTGTTACTCCAGTCGGTGTGACATCTCTGACTGCACACCCTGTGCTGGGATTTTCCATCTCACTGTCCTCTCCTACTTCCTCGGGAAAGACTTCATCACCCTGCTCTGGTCGAGGCGTGGTTTCGTGGAAGTCCCTCTGTGTCTCTATTTCCTCCAGCTTGGGCCATACGACTATCTTGTTCACTCTGGCCATGCGGTCTTGGGACCACACCCTGCCGTCGCTGAGGAGGGCTGCTCTACCTCGTACCTCCTTGACTTGTAAAGGCTGACTATATTTGCTATCACCTTTCTTTTGTAGGGTAGGGAGTTTAACCCTAACCCACTCTCCTTCCTCCAGCTCTGTTCCTTTCACATTTCGACGTTTGTCATAATTGGCGGCATAGATCTTCTGGGCCTTTTCCAAATTGTGCTGAACCACCGCAGGGGACCATTTACTGGTGATGGTCTTCTCCCTCCATACTACATTGTCCCGAGTGAACGGATGCCGTCCTCTCAGCACTTGAAATGGACTGTACCCCACAGCCGTGGGGGTGATCCTGTAGGACCACAGCATGCTCATCACCTCGGTCTCCCAATCCTTTCCCTGCGTGATGGCCGCCTGTATGGAGCCCATCAGCACACGGTTGAACCGCTCCACTTGACCGTTGCATGCGGGATGATACACTGCCGTGTGTTTAGATTCAATACCATTTCTCCTCATGAACCTAATCCATTTGTCCGAGACAAACTGCGGGCCATTGTCACTGAGGATGGTTTTGGGAATGCCTTCTCTTAAGAATACTGACGTCAGGAATCTCAAAATCGTGTCAGTGTCCATGGATTCTTGAATGTCCACCTCAGGCCATTTAGAATACTTGTCCATTACTACACATAAATACTTGTTCACTCCTTTGCTGTCCAGGACCGGCCCCAGTATGTCGATGGCCACGTTCTCCCAAGGTCCCTGTGGCGTGTCAAACTTCCCCAAGGCCGGTCGGAGTGGTCTAAGCACTTTGTCAGCGCCTTGGCATTGGCCGCACTCCCTTACTTGCCTTTCAATGTGGACATCCATGCCTGGCCACCAATACATTTGCTTGACGCGTGCTTTGGTCTTTACAATACCTAGGTGGCCCTCGTGTAGTAGAGTTAACAATCTGGGTACCAGTGAATCTGGCGGCACGACCCTTTCGCCCCTATAGATGAACACTCCCGAGTCACTCAGGGACAGTTCCTCTCTTATTTCATAGAACCTCCGTACTCCATCGGTGAGCTTCCTTTTGTCGGGCCAGCCTGACGTCAAATGTCTCTTGATCTCCACCTTTTCCATGTCCTGATCATAGGCGGCCTCCCATTCTTGGACACTTATCGATCTCTCATGGTCCTCCATGCTTGCCACCATCTCCTCCTTGTCCAGGGCATCCTCCGGCGCCACTTCCATCGCCGCAGCCCTGCTGAGATAATCCGCGACCCTGTTCTGTGTTCCTGGCAGGTATTCGACATCATAGGTGTAATCGAGCAGCTTCAGAGTCATTTTGGCTATTCTCGGGGTCGCTGTCTCATGACCCGAGGAAGTCAAGACTTTGATCAGGGGTTTATGATCAGTTTGCAGCTTGAATCTCGTACCCCAAACGAACTGCCGGAATCTGCCCAAGGCCCAGGTGACGGCCAGCATCTCTTTTTCAATGACGCTGTACCTTTGCTCCGTCGGAGACAACGCACGTGAAGCAAAGCAGATCGTCTCAGTGGCACCATCATCCCTCACTTGTGCCAGAACCGCCCCTAAGCCCTTATCACTGGCATCTGTGGTCACCACGGTCTTGCCCGAGGGGACAAACCCTTGCAATGGAACGGCTTGACTGATGCAGTCTTTGATTGTGTCAAACTCCAATTGCGCTTCTGCGTCCCACTCAAACTTGGTCTTGTCTCTGATGAGTTGCCTCATTCTGTACGTCCTGGTGGCGAAGTGTCTCACAAACTTGCTATAATACTCGGCCATTCCAAGGAACGACCGCACTTCCTCCTTGGAGCTGGGAGCCTTTGCATCCTTTATGGCCTTCACATTTCGTTCCTTGGGTGAAATTCCACTCGTGCTGATCTCATGGCCCAAGTAGGTCACCGAATGGGTCCCTATCTTGCATTTACTCCATTCCGCCGTTAGCCCCTTGTTCTGCAACACTTCCAGCACTCTCTGCAACTTCCTGTCGTGATCTCCTTTGGAAGAGCCCATCACCAGGATGTCATCCTGAAAGTACTGTACCCCCGGAATGTCCTTGAACAGCCGATGCATCAGCTTCTGAAAGACAGCCGCTGCGGATGCCAGGCCGAAGGGCATCCTCCGGAACTGGTAGCACCCAAAAGGAGTAATGAAGGCGGTGTACTTTCTGCTCGATGGATGCAGCTCAATCTGATAGTATGCAGACGTGAGATCTATGGTGGAGAAGTGAGTCACACCTTTAGTCTTGGCGAGCATCTCCTCGATTCTAGGTAGGGGAAACTTCTCCACGATGAGACTTTTGTTGAGCTCGCGGAGGTCAATGCAGAGACGAACCTGTCCATTTGGCTTCTTGACCACTACCAAGGGGGATAGCCACTCCGCACTGTCCACCGGCTCTATGACGCCTTGCTCCTCCAGCCTCCGGAGTTCCTGTTGTACCGCTCCGCTGGTAGACATGGGAATGTTCCTGACTTTATGCACCACTGGTACTGCGCCCTCCTTGAGGACCATTCTGTGGACGAACTTGTCCAGTTTCCCAACTGAGCCATCAAAAACTTTGGGGTATGCTGACTTCCAATCTTCATCTCTCGTGAGGGGCCACTCGTCTGTCAAGAGAATCTGCTCTTTTCCTCCCGGGTTGAGTATGATCCCCAGATCTCCTGCGTCTCTCCACCCCAGCACTGAAGGACCTCTCTCTGCTATATACAGGGTGCACGTGGCTGACCTCCCTCTGAATTCGAATGTGAAGTCTCGGCACCCCACCAGGGGAATGGCGTTCTCCGTGTACGAGATGGGTCTGATGTCCGGCGGCCATAGGTCTGGCCCCACCACAGGCACAAAGTCTTCCTCCCATATGGATCTTTGCACGATGGTCCAAGGAGATCCTGAGTCGACGGCCACATGTACCTTCACTCCCCCTATCAGCATGTCCGTGCGAGGCTTATCTCTTCGCTTCCCCGTCACCTCTAATACTTGGTCCTCGATGCATAACACCAAGTCGTCGTCATCCAGGTCGTCCTCCCCGCTGACGTCCGCTGTGGCCGCATCGACGCACTTGACCGTGGATTTCTTCCCCTTCTTGCGGCAGACTTTCTCAAAATGACCGACCAGGCCGCAAAACGAGCATCTGGCGCGGAACGCGGGACAGCGTTTATCCTGCGCCGAATGTGCCGTGCTGCCACATCTATAACATGCAAACTTGTTGTCTGGACCAGGGCGGACTGTCTGCTTCCCTGTCCATCTCGAATCCTTCCTCTGATCTCCATACACCCCCCTGGTTTTGCTGGGCTGGGGTGCCTCGTCTATCTTGTTGACCAACTGTCTCGGTGCGTTCTCACGTTTGGCTGCCTCTGCACCGCGTCTTGACATCTCAGCCTTTTTGACCATTGCAACAACTTCTTTAAGCGATGTCTCACTCTGCGCCCACAGTTTGTCCTGGACAGACCTGCACGTGGTGTGCATGACTATTTGGTCTTTGATATACTCCTCCTGAAGACCCCCATACTGGCACGTGATGGCCAAGCGTCGGAGCGCCGCCACATAATCATCAATCGATTCACCAACCTCCTGCTTCCTCTGTTGGAAATTATACCTGTCTATGGAGACACAAACTGCTGGACGGTAATGGCTGTCCAAGTCATCCAGGGCGTTTTTAAAGACATCTGTTTCAGTCGCTCCCCTCTCCTTGGGCACCAGGTTCTTGAACACTCTCACCCCCTCCGGGCCCAGGTTGTGGAGTAACAGTCTCTTCTTCCTTTCCGGGGTGAATGCCCCTTCGTTTTCATCTTCGAGTGCTTCAATATAGTTTTGAAAATATTCCTTCCAGTCTTCCCATTTTAACTGTGGTTCGCCCGGTCTAGGCAGGAATGGGACAGGGGCCATCAGAGCGGACGCTTGATTTGCCATCCTAGCCTCACCTCTGGGGTCGACCACCTGGGCACTGTGTTGAATGGGTACACCGGATGCTCCTGCACTCCCTGCCGTGTTCCCTTGCCCTCTGGGGCTACCTGGTGTGCTATCCCTTCTAGTCTGCGTGGGGTCGTCAGTTTGCGCCCCTTCCTCTGTCTTGGGGTCGATGCCTTTGGCTGCCAGGGTGCTGGCTGTGCTCTCCTTCCCTAGCCCAGCACTGACCTGGTTGTTGGAGCTGGATTTGGTTGTTCCCGTGCTTTTCTGCTACTGCCACGCCCTCTGCTCGTCTTTTTGTCGCTGTTGTCCTACTGCTGGTGGTGTGGGGCTGTCGTGGAGTGTCTGCTCCTGACCACTGTAGTGCCTGGTGTTCGTGGTCCCAGCCTCGTCGCCAATGTAATGTTCCTTGCCCACACTATACACTGAGTCCAGGTAGGTGTATAACTGCTTTATCTTTATTTTCATTCAAAACAAGTATTTGGAGCATAAGGGCGCCGAGCGTCTACACAGTGACTGCTCCGGTCGCCAACTGCCGTTCTCCCCGTTCGCGCCTTCACTTTGGCGCCTACTGCGCATGCGCGCGCGTCGCGCTCCTGTCTATGGCGTGACGCGTCATCGCGTTCACGCTCATAGACTAGAGCGCATCCTACAATTGCAAATGTACAAATAGTAAAGTCACTCAAGGAAGAGATACAAATGGATATACACTAGGAGTCACATAGGAATAGAGAGTACAATTGTCTACTACATATACTAGTGATTAGAGTTCTCTCTATATACACATAGTAGATTTTTTAACCTCAGCCAGATGTTGTTTTACTTTCCCGGGTGTGAGTTCGCCAACATGCCACACACGGTGCAAGAAGCTTCAACTACAAGAGGTGTGTCGCTTGTTTTATATTCCACCGCCATGTGTTGTGTTTATCTCGCGCAGCTTTTGCTTTCGGCTAAGATTCTTCGTTGCTTGTTTCCACCTCGAACCAGAAACACCCGGTCTCTGTGACTACACTCGCCCCCCTCCTCACGCTCCCTTACGGGAAGAGGCGAGAGGCCGCGGTTACGTCACATGGGGGAGGGGGAGTAAGGGAAGCTGACAGAAGAGGAAGCAAAGCTCGCGGGGCCTCCGACAGCCAATCGGAGCTCTCCGGCCTTGCTTAGAAGCTTTCTTTGGGCAGTTGGGACTTCCGAGATTTGTAATAATAAATGAGCACGGCTCGCAGCGGCGGACAGGAGAGGGGCGCTGAGCACTAGAACCCGGGCGGTAGGAGGAGTTTTCGGATTTCAAGGGGCGAGCAGCGGGCATAGCAGGCATCGCGGAAGCAGCGACCTTTTACGCCCCGGTACATCCCTCTGTACGTCCTTCCCGGCCTCCCTCTGACATGGCGTACCAGGGATTCGGAGGGGTGAGTACCCAAGCGTCGCCGTTTGTGGGCAGGGTTGTGTTTCTACGTTTCTGAGCCTCGCTTGTCTTTTACACTTCAGGGTGCATTGTGAGGTGCTGGGTGTTGTGCTGTGCATGAGACGAGGAGGAGGGGCGCGTGCAAAGCTCAGTTTCCATGGCTGCTGTTGGGGGAGGGATGTTGGATGGTTTGATTTTGTGTGTTGGAAGAGGTGGGGTCCAGTAAGACTTGTGCCGTGATGGCATTGCTCGGATACGTGTGTGTCTGTAGCAGTGGCCGTGGCCTTGTTCTCTGTGAGACGAGATGGCTTCGTCGCACGATGAGGCCATGCTAGGGCCTGTTCTTTTCGGAGGGAGCCAAGCGATCCGTTTCGTTGGGAGGGCTTAGGTTGGAAGACGACATCCTTTTAGGAGGACTCTACGATTATGTGGTCTGGGATCCGGCGGCATGGCAGGTTTGTAGCGGCATGCTCCCGCTTCTTCTTGTTGACTGTGCCTCCGTCCCTGGCTCATGGTAGGGGGTGCAGTGTATTTGCATTGTGGCTCAATGCTACGGTTGAGTGGTTGTGAGCTTACACTGCCCACTGGCGCTGCTGCTAGTTCGGTGCAGTGAGTGATCTGCTGGTCACGGTACAATCGGCAGAAACCTCTAAAATTGCAAAGCCGCTAACATTATTTATGATCTTTTCAAATCCACCCGCCTCCCACGACCGTTAGATTTGCAAGTGCTTCCCCGCTGCTCAGCCAACAATAGGGGCTATGCCTTGCGGCCCTGTTCTGGTGTCTAGGCCCCGAGTACTGACAGTTTTTAACACGTACCCACATTGCACGTACTCCAGGAGTGCTGAGCCTGTCTACCGAACTACTGGCTAGTGCATTGATAAGGGAAAATGTAGCAGATCGTTTGGGTGCCAGTTCCGGTGCCCGACCTAGTCACCCCGCAGAGTATTTTGCATGCCAAAGATAGCGCGTTAGTGACGCTGCGGGCATGTGCAGGCAGAGCCCTTGTTTGACATGACGAATAATGATTTAACTGCTGCAGGCTGCCACCAATTGCCCCCTTTTAGGCAGCCATTGTCACGCAGGTGTAGTATTACAAATCCTTTTTCAGAGCCATCGAGAACTGGTCTCTCCGGTGAGACACACCTAAGCACGCATTGCTGGTATTTTGTGACCGTCCTATTCATTTTTATTATTCTAGTTTTTAAAGTGCCTTTATAAAAGGACCGCTTCGTTGGTAATTACACATTTTTCTTAGTTGGGGGAGGGGTTGCCAGTTGTTTACATGTAATCCTAGTGGGGAGCTGTGGCTTTGAACTCCCACGCATAAGGTAGCCTTGAATTAGGCTCACATTTCTTCTGCTTGGCCTTTTTTCGCTGGGGCACCTTTTCGAGCGATAACGTTTTTACGGGTTTAAGCAATGTTCAATGGGCTACGAGAACTAATTTAAACAAAATGAAGCTCAGTAAACTACCCTGAAAGTAACACTGGTCCATGGTTAATCCGGTAGCAGAATATAGAGTTGGCTATTTAAGATTTTTGGGAGAAAAGTAGTAAGGGATTTAGTTCAAGAGGAAGAACCAACAAGGGGGTATTAAGAAATTGCAGGTGTCCCGCTTAAGAGATGTACTAAGGTGGGGCAGCAAGTCCTACTTTTCATTCTAACCCAAGGTGTACGCGCCTTCTATGGGCGGACGCAATCTGACTTGGAAGCTACCTTTAATTTAAGAGGGGGAATCCCAGAAGCAGGATAATGGTTGACTTGGAACTATGGAACAGACATGATATGATCATCATACCAAGGCATGACCGTGACCATCATGCACTGGTTTTGGAGTTGGTCGACACTCCTTTCTGGCAAAAGAGCTCTGATAAAATGACTACCCCCAACGTTAACTCGCATGATGACGGACGGATCCAATGGAACCAACTAGTTTCAGATGAGAATTTTTTAGCCAATATATATGCTGAGGTAGCGTTTGCCCTTGAATTTGAGTAACTTGGGATGTGGTGATCCAACCATTCTGTTGACTTTCTCACATCTTATCGGGAGAGGTGTGGCGCCGCGGCCAGGGTGACTGACGCTGGAATTTGGGGATCAGGGTTCGATCAGCGGCAGGTTAGCCCAGCACCATGCGACTCTGGGCAATAGCTTAATCTTCCCGACGGCCCCCCAGCGCCTAGAGACCCTAACGGGTGATTGTGCGCTATACAAATGTGGATTATTATTATTATCTTCTCCTGTCAATTAAGGGTCACTTTTCTAGACAAATAGTGAGCATGTCCAATAAATGCAGGGATATGCCTGTTTTTAATGGGACCTGCAAGCAGGCAAAGTCCGCCTTAGTTGCAGCAGTAAAGGGTGGGAGCAATGTCCACATAGTGGAGATACGAGCAGCTTATAAGAAGGCACAGGTAGAAGCTAACAAAAATTGGGAGGAAGAGAAGTGGCACACTCTGGCTAAAGTTTCATGTTAGAAAAACAGCAAATTATTTTGTCACTTACTGTCCAAAGGAGCAGTGAACACGGTAATAGAAGATTTTTTTTATCCAGCCACACGTTTGGGAGGAGTACTTCAAACAATTGTATGCTATGCCGGGCAGTGATATGGTCCTTGAGTTTCCAAAGGCCTAACAAAGTGCGACACCAGAAAATGCCCCAGAAGAAGTAGTCTCCTTTACCTTAGAAGGAACTATAATGGCAATCACTAGCTTGGTTAAGGGCAAAGCGCCAGGATTAGATACAATACCCGGGGTATCTCTATCGCTTAGAATCCACCATATGGAGCCCAGTACTTCACTCAACCTTTAATGCAATAGCACGAGGAGGGGTGCCAAAATTATCCTTATTTTTCAAAAGGGGGATAAAGGTGACTCCTCTAATTATAGACCAATTAGCCTCATGGATACAGCTAAAAAAGTCTTTAGCAAGTTGATCCTGATGCACCTGAATATTTGGATCAAGGATAACCATATGCTGTCTCACCTCTGAGCTGGTTTCAGGGAATCTACTAGCACCCAAGAATGGGTATTCAGTTTCTTGCCGATAACCTGGAAGGAAGTAATCATTACATAGCTCCATTTATATGTTGTTTGTAGATCTCAAACAAGCATTCAACTCCATAAATCGATCCAAACTATGGGTCCCCCTCCAGGGACTTGGTTTGCCAAATGGGCTATTGCAACTTATTGTGCTAATGCCCATGGATAACAATGCTCAGATTCAGTGGAACCAGGGGGGCAAACTCGCCGGGAAAATAGGGGTGCATAAAGCAGTACAACAAGACTGTTTTTTAGCACCTACTGTGTGTGTGTATATATACAAAACCCTTTCAGGCATAGTGACGCATAAATTATGCAAAAAGAAAGGAGAGAACTCTGGGTAGTTCTCAAGTTTAGGTGGAAAGCAGCTCCTGTTAGAGCACTCAACACCAGCGACACTCTAGATCTGCTCACCTCAAATGTCTGTTTTCTATCAAAGTCTTTAAGCATAGGATTAGCACAGTGCCATCCACGCTGAGATAGAAAAAGACAGTCTTTTGCCATTTCTACAGCAAAGTCTTTAAGCATAGGACTATTGAGATGAATTATAAATGGATGCAAGTGAGGGCTCCCCAAATATGGCTTGACATTGTATGAGATCCTGATCGCTTCCTGTTGCACTGATCGTTCTGAGACACTCCCTACAGCAGCACATTGATGCAAAGTCTGATGCTTGTGTGTGTGTGTGTGTGTGTATGTGTATATATATATATATATATATATATATATATATATATATATATATATATATATATATATATAATTAATTATACACATTTTGTGTGCAGTTCTACTTTAAGATAAATCTACTGGACATGTCTGTGTCTAGTTTTGTTCACCATCAGAGTGCCTTGTTTCACTCTCTCATCCTCCTCACTCTTAAAAGGTTGTGAATTGACTGTGTTGACCTGCTGGCTGGTTAAAAACTGGTTCTAAAATACATTTGGGGCCCTCGATGATTGAATGTATATTTATGCTGCAAAAGTCTCTCATTACCCTGGCACCACCACATACACTGCCTTTCTTTTGCAAATCAGGCAAAGCGCAGAGATTTGTTTCGGAGAGGTTTGACATTTTGTGTGGTACAGTTTTTTCCTTTTCCCACTTTAACCACTTGCATGTACGTCCGGGAGCTGTTCAGCGCTCTTGTGTGTTGGACGGCTCCCGGCCGTCCGCTCACATGGCACTAGAAATCCCTCTGGTGAGGGCACCAGAGTGATATCCTTACCCCCTACAGCCCAGGGAGCTGCAGCTGAGCTTCTCCAGCTCTTGAGGCTGTTCAGTTTTTAGGCTCATTTCAGTTTCACTGCCTCAGTGCTAAGAGGGCTAAGTGATGAGAGGGCTATCTCAGCCCCCTGAGCACTGAGGTAGATGTGAGAGGTATCTTTGGGAGTACATTCCTCAAGCAGGGATCAACCAATTAAGCACCAGGGAGAGGGGTGGGGCCCCATGGGCTAGGGCCTTTGCCCCGCCCCCAATGTTTTGCATATTCAGTCTCTCTGCCTCTTCCCCTCTGGGGGGGGGGGAATTACACTAGACAGCAGGGATTTTTAGATATGTAAATGTAGGGATGGGTTGCCTAAAATGGGCACCCCTATGCCCCCACCCTACCCAAACAAACTGGACCGTCTTTCTGACCCCCTAGGGGCCAGGTGGGGAATATTATCCTCAAAGAAAGCCCACTAGACCCCAGGGACTTTTTTGCTGTTGCATAAAGAGTGGGGGCTGCTCCCACTCAAATCTAATTGCAACCAGTCTTCCTGCCCCGCCCCCCCTTCAAGGGTGTTGCAGAAAGCACATTGGGCACCAGGGATTTATTTATTTTATGTATATAGGGGTGGTGGATGCCCCAAATGGGTGTGCCAATGACCCCCCCCCAAACTTCTTCTGACAATAGTCCCTGATCTGCCTCCTCCCCCCAGCCCAAGGGGAAAGAAACCCCACTAGGCACCAGGGATTATGTTGGTTTTTATAAACCCCAAAATAGTCTTTCTACCCCTTTGGTAGGCAGAAAGCCCACTAGGCACCAGCGATATGGCCATGTCACGGAGAGGCCACATAGACAAGGGTCGCTCCTTCTTTTCATAGGCACGCATTTTGGCTGTTTCAGTGATATTTTTAGTTTCATTGGGGCAGAAAACCACTATAAACCAGAGGAAGTTTGTGTGTGTGTGTGAGAACTGGATTTTGGCTGACGGTCTACATGAACTGACCTTTAACTGGCATTTTGCTGGCAGTGTGCGTGGAGAGTGGCGCTTGGCTGGCAGTGTCCATGGAGTGGCGCTTGGCTGACTATGTGCATAGATGGTAGTGTGCGCGGACTGACTCTTGCCTCGCGGTGTCTTGCATGGTTTTTCCCAGTGTTTTCTTACCCGGAATACCATGCAAACCTCAAATTTACGTAAAAAGTCATATTTTCCTCACATGTTTGTGTGGGTAAGTTATAGGATCACCACACAGGCACACATTTCCTACCACCCAGCATTCCCCTTGGTGACCAGAGAAAAATTATACCTCGCTTGTGTGGGAGTCCGAAGTAGCGTCAGCCTAAAAACGTAAAAATACATTGACCTTTTGGACCTGCTTTGGGCCCCCATCAATCTTTACAGGTTTTTGTCCCTTCCATGTCACAGGCTCTTGTCCCATCCGCACAAGTAAGGTATCATTTTTATCAGGACATGATTGGAACATTGAGTGGTAGGAAATTTGTGATGTGCTTTGATCCCACAACTTTCCCACACAGATGATGGAGGAAAATGTGACATTTTAGCTAAGTTTGCGGGGGTTCTGGGTAGGAAAACATTGAGGAACCCACACAAGCCACACCTCCCTGTACTCCCCTGGGTGTCTTGTTTTCAGAACTGTATGGATTTGGTAGGTTTCCCTAGATGGGCGTCGAGCCCAGGACTAAAAACCCAGGTCGTTTGTGGTAGATAATTTGGATGTCTCCACAGTAAGTTTTGGGCAACTTCCTGTCGCGTGCACTAGGCCTACCCACACAAGTGAGGTACCATTTTTGTCGGGGTACCTGGGGAACGCCTGGTGTTAGTAAATTTGTGGCGGCCCGGTAACCCCACAACTTTTCGTCACAGAAAAGTGAGGAGTACGTGATTTTATTTTTAAAGCTACATTTGATGTTTGCAGGGGATTTTGGGTGACAGAATCTGGTGAGAGCCACACAAGTCACCCCATCCTGGATTCCCAAGGGTGTCATTCAAAAAAATGTACAGGTTTACTAGGCTTCCCTAGGGGCCGCTGAGCTAGGGCCCAAAATCCACAGCTAGGCACATTGCGAGAACAGGTCCGTTTTTACTGGAAAAATATGATGTGTCCACGTTGCGTTTTGGGCAGTTTCTTGCTGCGGGCAATGGGCCTACTAATGCGAGTGGGGTACCATTTTTGTCAGGAGACTTGGGGGCATCTGGACAAATAAAATGATATAGCTGGCTGGTAGGACAAACATTTTTTGTGGAAGCGTGCGAGCTTCGGCCCAATGAAAACATTTACTACTGCTACCACCGTATAGGTTGAGCCAATGCCCCTCTCCAGGCAGTGGTTCTTAAAGCCATTTGTTTAGGTTGATGACCTAATGCCTGACGACAGCTGCACCGTCAAGCCACACCAAAAAAAGATCTAGTTATTCTCTAACACATGATCCATGAAGCTCTGATGCAAAAATTAAATGTGCTGTTTGGCTCTGTTCTTTGAATTGACCTTGTTGAGCAGCCGGTCACATGGGTGGCTGTAGTAACATTCCCTAGCTTGCTGCACCCATTTAGCTCGCCCCTTTTGGGCTTTATACCCTGTCCTGAGGGAGGTCTCTCAAGCATCAGTTCACATCCCTGGTGTGTGACCCATCCTCATTAATGCAAGGGTCAGCGGCTGAGGCTGTGGCAGTGGTGTGTTCCACTAAAAATATTTGGAGGGGGCCCATATCGCACGTGGGCTGCAGAAAGGTGGTAGGAGTTCTCCATAGATGTGTAATTGCTCTTGACAGTTGATGAGATCTTGCAACCAGTCTTTGAATTTGGGTGCCCCCACTCTTCCCCTCCTGCAAACGATCTGCCTTTTGTCAGAGTGCCAGGGAAAAACGTACCTCCGCTCCTTGGCGGTCAGTGTAGCCTAGAAGCGTGGTGGGGGGGAGGTTGTCGAATATGTAGCCCAGTCATGTGGACCAGCGCTGTTAGCACCAACGTCCAGTAACTGCAACTGTGCAGGCAGTCCCAGGTAACATGCCTAAAGTCTGCTCCTTCACTCCCGCAGCGAGCACACTGGTCATTGTCACAGACGTGTAGGTGATGCAAGCGTGTGATAAAGATGATCAATGTATTCGTAATGAATGATACACAATCTGCTGCTGGCGGAGATGCTTCCAGTTTGTCTGCAGCAGAAGGACCATTGGTCTTCAGTGAGGGGGCAGCCCAGCTCCTCCTCCTCCCACCTATCCTTGGGGGTGGTGGGGGGCGTTGTATGTACAGTCTCTCTGAACGGTGCAATATAGTAGTGACACAACGTGTGTAGGGGCAGTTTGCTGCTGAAGGGCAAGCAGGGGGAACATGATGGGGTGGGCTCCCGTGGAAAGCAGGGAGTGAGGCCCTTGACATTCTGACGCCGTCTGACATAGAAAAACCGTTCTAGCGGGGTAGGAGATATAGAGCCAAAGAATGTAGAGTTTCCCCCAGGTCTGTATGGACAGTTTCTGAAGGAGCCGACGGTATCCTGCCTTCTGTGTGACCGGGAGATCATGCCTACCAAGGATGGGGGACTATAGCAAGGAGCATTGCAACAATCTAGCTAGGTCGTGCCAGGCGTTGGTGGCGCATTGTACAGTGGTGGAGGCGAAGCGCCGCAGGACAGCAGATTTTACAACACAAGGGAACCCAAGGTGCAATTGTTAGGGACCTATGGGTAGTACTTTATTAACAGAGACAATGGTCCCTAAAGTAACTGAGTAAATTTAATACAAAATAGACTGAATAGTTCTATATTGATGTCCAGCCGGACAGTTTAATTACATTTAATAAGAAATTCGTATCAAAAATTTCCGTTAAAAGATATAAGTGGGACACCAGCCGGTGCCTGGCTCAACAAACTCCACCAGGGAGAGACATACAACATAAATTTTGTAGGCAAAACAAAAGGCAGTCTGATTAGTATGAAATATATACAGACTATTCATAAACTACACATATGCACACATAAATACTGATATAATAGTGACATTTGTGTATTTTGTCCGCAGGGCTTCTCAGCTGGGCAGTGCACGGGGTCGGGCCATGTATCCGTCCTCTAACACAAGATGGGAAGTCTTTAAATGGTTCGGCTAGTCCTCTCCTATCAATATTTATTAATCAATAATTTCCTACCATGTTAACCTATGGGCCATGGGGTTTGCAATGGGGAAAATGACTGGGGCCACTTTTCTAGCACCAGGGCTTATAAAACCATATTTTATAAGTATTTCCCTAATTTCTACATGACCCCCACCCCCTGTGCAACTAGGGGAGACTTCAGGGGTTCTGAATATGCAGAAATCATGCAGATTATCCTTATCCAATTCTTCTAGCATCAAAGTCAAATTTGAGCAGCTCTTTGCCACAATGTGGGGAGTAAAATGTAAAATTTCACTTTACCCAGTCATATAAAAACTCCTTTTATAAGGGCGTACCTTATAGATAACTGACCCCCACCCCTGGGATACCTAGTGGTGACCCTGGGGCTCCCTAATATGCCAAAACATGGTAGGTTCTTCATTTTTAAGGGTCCCACCCCCAAAAGTCGAGCTTGGGCACAATTTAAGGTTTAAAAGCTGTCCTGGCAACCAGTGCTGCTTTTAAACTGACCTCAGGCTTCAGCACTGCACACATGCTGGTTCAGAGAATCTGCTGGCCTCTAAACTGCCATGCCCCAGGATACTGGAGACTTCTAGGTAGTGTCAGTCCCTGCCCTATTACATACTAGGGGCTTATGGGCTAGGTCATGCCAATGACAGGAGTACCCCACCATACCATAGTGTACCCTAGTGTATGTTGGATGTCTTAACTGTATTCTAAGGTGTTCCTTTTAGCTTGGCTCTGGGCCTGGTTAAACAGAGCCCAGGGTCAGTCAGAGTCAGTTACCACCAGTTCCAGTCAGCAAAAAGTTGGGGGTGACCAGGGCTCAGGATGACTTTGCAACATAGCCCCCTCCAAACGAAAGGTGATGGGTTACTAACCTACACCCTGGTATTCCTCATCGACTAAGTGGAATAAGCTGGAAAGTCCATCTGCATTGGCATGGGCAACCCCAGATCTGTGTTCCACTGTAAAGTCCGTTCCACTGTAAAGTCCATTCCCTGTAAGGAAATGGACCACCTTAACAGCTTGGGATTATCCCCTCTCATCTGCATGAGCCACCTGAGCGGCCTGTGGTCAGTTTGAACATGAATGTGAGTCCCAAACAAATATGGTCTTAACTTTTTTAGTGACCACACCACAGCAAAACCTCTCTTAATGGCACCCCACCTCTGCGCTCTGGGAAGAAGCCTCCTGCTAATAAAGGCAACTGGCTGATCAAGGCCCCCTTCATTTAGCTGTGACAAAACTGCCCCAATCCCTTGCTCTGAAACATCAATCTGAACTACAAATTATTTTGTTTAGTCAGGGGCCAGTAACACTGGTGCTGAGCACATAGCAGCTTTCAGAGTGTCAAAAGCCTTCTGACACTCTGTGGTCCAAATCACCTTTTTGGGCCTCTTTTTAGAAGTCCGTTCTGTTAGGGGCCCCACAATGGTCCCATAATTTTGCACAAACCTTCTATAGAACCCTGTCAGTCCAAGGAATGCCCTGACCCGAGTCTGGGTAACAGGAGCTGTCTAATCCAAAATAGTTTGGATTTTAGCTTGGAGAGGCTGTACATGGCCACCACCTACCTGGTACACCATGGAACTCTGCCCTATTTGGCACTTGCTTGCCTTAATAGTCAGGCCTGCCTGCTGCATGGCCTGAAGCACTTCCCTTAGGTGGTTTAAGGGATTCCTCCCCTCCTCCCCCCAGGTAGAACTGTATACAGCTATATCATCCAGGTAAGCTGCACTGAACTGTTCCAACCCAGACAGGACCCTGTTCACAAACTTTTGGATGGTAGCAGGTGCATTCTTTAATCCAAAGGGCTTTACGGTGAACTGATGATGTCCCTCTGGTGTGGAGAATACTGACCTCTCCTTTGCTCCATCAGTGAGGGCAATCTGCCAGTAACCTGAAGTCCAATCAAAAGTACTCTGGTACTTAGCAGCCCCTAACCTATCAATGAGCTCATCAGCTATAGGTATAGGGTGAGCGTCCGTCTTTGTGACTGCATTCAAACCTCTGTAGTCCACACAGAACCGTAACTCCTTGGGTCCCCCCTGAGGGTTAGGTTTAGGTACCAATACTACTGGACTGGCCCATGGATCCATGGACTCTCAGACGGTTCAATTACCGCCAGCATCTTAGCAACCTCAGCTTTAATGCTGGCTCCGACATGGTCAGGCGGCATGTACAGTTTATTTTTGACAGGTAGGCTGACACCAGTGTCAATGTGGTACACACACCACTCATTGATGCCTGGGGTCAAAGAGAACAGGCCCGCAAACTGCTCCATTCAGCACCTGCTTACAGTCTCTGTGCTGCTGGTCTGGCAATTTGGGAGAGAGAACAATTCCCTCCACTGACCCATCTTGCACATTAGTGGAGAGGAGGTCGGGCACAGGCTCAGTTTCCTCTTCCACACTCATCAGTGACCAGTAACATGGTCATGTCTGATCTGTCATGGTGGGGTTTCAATCTATTCACATGCAGGACCCTGCGAGTGTTCCTGGGGTGCCAAGGTCAACCAAATACGTAACCTCACCCTTCTTTTCTAAGATTGTATAGGGTCTACTCCACTTGTCATGGAGTGCCCTGGGAGCCACAGGCTCCACCACCCACACAAACTGTCCTGGAGTATACTCTGGCATAGTAGCCTTTTGATCATACCAGTGCTTCATTAGCTCCTGGCTGGCCTTCAGTTTCCTGTTTGCCTTGTAAATGTACTCCACCATTCTAGATCTCAGGCCTTGCATATAATCCAGCACATTGTCCTTAGCTTCTTTAAGAGGCTTCTCTAAAGAATCTTAGTAGGCTCAATGGCCCCCTCACAGGGTGTCCAAACACCAACTCAAAAGGACTGAAACCAACCCCTTTCTGTGGCACCTCCCTGTAGGCAAACAGTAAGCATGGGAGGAGAACATCCCATCTCTCCTGAGTTTCTCTGACAACCCATTTATCATGCCCTTCAGGGTTTTGTTGAATCTCTCAACAAGACCATTTCTCTTGTGGGTGTAGGGGTTGGTGAACTTGTAGTTGACACCACACTCATCCCACATAGCAGTCGGATAGCTGGACCGGAAGTTCGTGCCCCTATCTGACACCACCTCTTTCGGAAAACCCACTCTGGTGAACACACCAAGCAGTGCTCTAGCCACTGCAGGAGCATCAATTGTTCTAAGTATGGCTTCAGGGTATCTAGTAGCATGGTCAACTATCACGAAGATGTACCTATTCCCTGATGCAGTAGGTGGGTCCAGGGAACCAACAATGCCCATCCCCACCCTTTTAAAACGAACCCCAACCACTGGCAGTGGTACTAAGGGAGCCTTTGTCTTTTCCCCTGCCTTGCCACTGGCCTGACAGGTGATACCGGAGCTGCCAAACTCCTTTACCTTTTCACACAAAAGGGGCCAGTAGAAATGGTTCACCAACCGGTTTCATGTCTTTGTCTGTCCCAAATGTCCTGCCAAGGGGATATCGTGACTTGAAGTCAGGATGAACTCTCTGTACTTCTGGGGCACCACCAACCTCCTGGTGGCCCCCTCCTTGAGGTTTCTGGCCTCAGTATAAAGCAGTCCATCTTCTCAGTAGAGTTTGTGAAACCCACTGTCACCCCTTTCCTCTTGCTTAGAAGCAATCTGCCTCAAGCTCTCAAGGGTGGGTCCCTGACTGAACTCCTCTCTGGAGGGTCCACCTGCTCCTGTCAGTTCTGCCAAATCTGACAGATCTGGCAGGGATGGAGTCCCTCCCTCAGAAGTCAGATCCTCCCATCAGGGTTAGATTCTTCCTGCACCTCTGGAGTTCCCTGGGCTGGCTCTCCAGGCCCAGTGCCCTTGTCCATGGATGCTTGGCCCTTTGTTCCAGGGTCCAAGTGTCCAGCTCCTCCCTTCTGGCTAGGTTGTGACCTAGTCACAACACACACCCACTCAGGGAGCTCCAATATTTTCATATGGAGTCCTCTCTCCACCTCTGACCATGCAGAGGCTTCAAGATCATTGCCCAGTAAACGCTGGACTGGGAGCACCTTTGACACCGCTACCTTCATGGGGCCTGTCACACCTCCCCATACCAAATCCACCACAGCCATGGAATGGAGTTTGGTAGTGTTTTTTTATTTTTTTTATTTGTATCGCGCAACTTAGCCCAAGGAAATCAAGGCGCCAACAACTAACAAAACACATAGTCTCAGGGCACTGGATCCAAGATCTACTGATAGGCCTCGGTAAAGAGCCAAGTTTTAAGTAGTTTACGGAAGAGCGCCAGAGAGGATTGTCCTACCAGTCCTGGAGGGCTTCTAGTGTTGTATGCATATGTCACCTGGTGAGACTCACCAGGTAACAACCTCTCTGGTAGCACCAGTACATTCAGGACCATAGTTACACTAGCCCCAGTGTCTCTGAAAGCCTCAACCTCCGTCCCATTCACATTAGGCCACTGCCTGTACTTGTCCATGTTTGGAGGTAAGGCAGCAAGGGTGGCAATACACACCCCACCCAGGGATATTAAGGTTGCTTCCACCACCTGCCTGTTCTGTACACCACGCTCCACCCCTATACTGACACTGGCATTCCCTGTGGATGGCCCCTTAGGGGGGAGCTTCCTGGTGCAGACAGCATCTCCCTGCTTACGCCCTGTCTAGTTATAGTCAAATCACTTAGCCACCTTTGAGGGATCAAAGAACCTACCAAGCTTTCCCTGAAACCCCCTCCCTTTGAATTTGGGTTGGCTCTGGGCCCACCCTCCTTGTGCAGGTTTTTGTGGGTCTTCGGAGGACTCCTTAGGTTTTTGACCTTCATTTCCCTGGCCTTTCCCTTGGGGAGGGACCTGTCCTCCTTTCTTCTGGTCACCCCCCTGGTGCTGAATGGAAACCCGGGTTCTCACCCACTCATCAGCTGATTCCCCCAGCTCCCTGGGGTCTGTCAGCTTAGAGCCCACTAGATACTGGCGTAACTTCTCTTCTGCACAATGAGTCAAAATGTGTTCTTTCGAAAACAAATTATACAATCCCTCATATTTGTTAACCCAAGACTTTGAACTCCGTGTCTGCGTGCCTCTAAACTTCACCCTGTACTGTTCTGGAGTCAGACCAAATCTTTTGACTAAGCATGCCTTAATCTGCTGGTATCATTCTGCATCCTCTCCCTTCAGGGTGAGGAGCCTATCCCTCCCAGCTACTGGAATCAACTCCCACAGGAGTGCACCCCAATACCTAGAGTGGACCATACTCATTTAAGGGCCCTCTCAAACGCTGCTAGCCACTTTTCAATGTTATCCCTCTCGGTGTACTTGGGTACTATGCCCGTGGGAAGTTTAGGTTGAAATCTACCACCCCTGGACATCTCAGCATCTTCTTCACTTTCGCTGCCACCATTTATTCCTCCCTATCCCATTTTCTCTTGGCCAATTCGAATTTTCTTTCTCAAAGGCTATCCACTCTAATTGAGCCTGAAGCTGTCTCTCTGCAAGGTACAGCAGTGGTACCTGAATAAGGGATCCTTCCCCACTCCCACCATCCCCTTGATTCACCTGGCTAACAATAGTCACAATGGGAAAGGTCTCATCCTCGCCCCTCTCTCGGGTGAGGTTAGGGGGGGGGGGGGGACATTTTCCTACCCCCTTGGGATCCCTTCTGCTGCCCCGGCCCAGGCCTTTAGGGACTCAAGCAACCCTGCCTTCCTCATCTTCTTGGCAGGACGCAGCCCCCTAAGCCTACACTGTTCCCTCAGATCCGCCATCTTAAACTGGGACAGTTTAGCCAGGTTCCCTAGTTTTGGGTCACAAAAAACTTAGAACAATTTGGAAAAATCAAAACCATGGATTAAAAACTGTTTGGTCCAAATTCAAAAAATCATACTCAAAAGTTTTGTTCTAAGGCAATTTAGAGGATTTTTATAATCTTAAATTATTCACTGAAAGGTGTACTTTTTAAACACAAGTCCTCATCCACACCACTGAACACCAAATGTTGGAAAGTGGGTTATTGGTAGGGGCAAATGTAGGTCTGCCACTGGCAATAAGGCCACTAACACATGATAGGACTCAGCATAGGTCTTAGAAAATTATTCCTTTTCTCAACCCTTGGTAACGTGGCTGCGAGCATACAGGTTTAACTTCAAAGACCGGTATGTAAAGCATTCAAAAACACAATTTCAGTAAATAATTAAGACCCAACACAAAATAAAAATCCAACACCAATTTATAAAAATAGGTAATATTTTTATCTTTCAAATTACACCAAACGAAAAATCCACTGTAGGGAACCAGAGATATACATTTTTAGGTCGAAAGTCATTGCTCGAAACCTATTACTTGTGACCAAACTCCATTGAACAAGCCGGATTTCCTACAATGCATGTTGTGTCCTGGAGCATACAAGCTTCCCCAGGCGCGCGCTTGGCATCACTCACACACCATATGCCTGCTCCGCCCCCACGCCTCGCACCAGACTTCATTGGGATGCGCTCCGTGCATTCTCCCCTCCCTTTTAGCCTCTTTCCCAGCCGGACCCTCCTTTCTCACCTCCTCTTCCTGTCTTTGTCTGTTTCCTCCGCCACTCAATCGCCCGGGATCACTTTTGCGGCAACCCTTTGATGACCTCAGTGAACCTGTTGGTGTAAACATCACACACTTTTAGCTTGCGCTTTGTTTTCATTTCCCCATGATAGGGACGTGCATATCTTGAGTGCCACTTTCACGAGTTCAACTTGTGCTTCGTGTTTACATAAACAATTATCTCGGTTTAACTTGCCATATTTACTTTTATTTAACCCACTTTTAGCTTTGGCTTACTTTTTATTTCTCCGTGATAGGGATGTGCTTCATATCCAGAGTGCCACTTTCCTGAGTTCAACTTGTGCTCTGTGTTTCCGGAAACAATTATCTCTGTTTAACTTGCCGTTTTTTTTTCACCCACTTTTAGCTTGCCCTTTGTTTTCATTTCACCATGATAGGGACGTGTATTAGCATCTTGTAATAATTATCCCGAGTTAAACTTGAGCTTCATGTTTCCCCGAGTCCTAATTGTGCGATTTTTACTTCCACCCCCCCCCTTTTATGTTGAGCTTTCTTTTTATTTTCCCATGATAGGGACTTGCATTTTTATATGGTAGAAATTATCCCGAGTGCAACTGGCGTGGCTTATACTGTTTTTTAAAAATTTTATGTTGGGTTTTGTTTTTATTTTCTCACAAGAGGGACGTGCTTCTGGTATCAATGATTCAATTTATTTCTACTTAAAAAAAAGCCTTTACTACAAAAAAAGGTGAAGTTACCACGCAGCACTAAAGGTGCATGCGCATTTGTTCACACCACCATACACAAATTTACAAGCAACAATAGAAACTGCTCCCATACTCCAGACTTCATGGTGCACGCCCTCGACTTTAGTTTTACAACAAGGTGCATGCGTATTCCTTCACACCACCATTCACACCTAAAACATTACAGGAAAAAATCAAAACCGCTCCCATACTACAGACTTCATGGTGCACGCATTTGCTTTTAGTATAACAAGATGCATGCATATTACTTCACTGTACCATTCTTATATTAAAATATTACCAGAAAAATAAATACTACTCCTACACTACAGACTTCATGGCACATACGTGTTCTTTCTTTTTAACACTACTGCCTCTCCACCGTGGCTTCCGCTCGATGTCCACCAACGCAATAACTGCTTTGATTGTCACGTATTTTTCATTGTGTTTTCACTACAGCTTTTCTCCTCCACAATGCCAGAGCTTCCCCCGCCCCCCCTCCACGCAATGGCAGAGATTTTCACTCCAAAACATCACACTAAGCTTGCCCGCATTGGCCCCTCCGCCCTCAGCAGACAGTCAGCAATAAAAGACCTACAGATAGTGCTCGTGTGTTTGGGCTGGCGAGGGATTTCACAAACGGACTCTTTTCCACCACGGACTCATATGTTACTAAATAGAAATGTAATGTTTTAGTTCTTCCTTCCACACCTTTGTCCCTAGTGTACTGCTCCCGTCTTTGCGCCGAACTGCCTTCCCTATGAGTATTTAATTAAATTGTTCCCCTGCCCCCCTCCGCGCAATGCCAGGGGCACCCCAGCATCACTCAGGGGCACCCCAGCATCACTCAGGGGCACCACAACATCATGATGCGTTACCAATGCATCCCTGAACGCCACAGCATCACTTGTCGCCACCACATCTCTCCGCGCCACCACTGCATCAATCAGTGCAACCATTCAACAACTGGTTCAAAATGTCTTCTCAATGTTTTAAGCTTTATTACAAATGTCACAAAAAGACGTTAATATTTCACTTCTGTTCTTGGATTTTCGTCACAATAAAATACACTGAACATAATCTTCACAAAAGGTATTTACAAAAGTTTAAGCTATAGCCATTATAAATTACAATACATTTTATTTAAGTATTAATTATTTAAAAAATTAAAAGCCATTGAATACATCTAAGTCACGTAAATTCAAAACATGTTGCGTTACAAATGCTATAAGTGTCACATTTGCAAAAGTATTGGCATTGTAAATGACAAAGCTATTTCTCTATTTTCAAAACCAACACATAAATATAAAATGTGTCATTTACAAGACCAATAGCTCAAACTTTCCTAACGCTAGACCTATTGCATTGCAAATGCTTGTTAAAGATTAGTCACTTTCTAGTGCTGAGAAACCAACAGTGCCCCTTTTAGTCATTTTGTTTTCTCTGTCAGGGACACACCTTTATAAATTGTTCTGAAGACTTTTCTCACCTCTGTAGTGGGCCGCCTTCTTCAGCAAACGGGGTCCATTTAGAACTCCTTCCAACACACAATCCAAGGTTCTGGAATTTCCAAGAGGGTCCTTGAAAGTGTGAAACTTAAATTCCGCAATCCACTTGAACAAAACCCTTACAAATCCACTGCTACCCCGGGCTGTGGATTCTTTATGGGGCTGTCCAGATGAGCTCTGTTAACCTGTAGCTTGCAGGGAGTTCAACTCTTTGGTCCTTTGGCAGCAAGGTAATCCACAGGGCTGCAGTTTTACTTGGTGCATTTTTCAGAGGTCAGGCCTTAGAGTTCCTTGCACAGCCAAATCTTTTCAGCAGGGCACTTCTTGCTCAGTAAGTTTCAAGCAGCAGATCTGGAGGGCTCTGCCTCTCTCCGATAATTATACAAAATTCTCTGGGTCAAGCACCAGGTCACTGCTAACTAATGAGAGCAGGGCAACTCCTCATAGTTATGACCACATCCTGTAGAGTGTGGCATTAGTTTGTCACAGAGTGCATCATTCTTGCAAATCCATAATGGCTTATTTTCCAGCAAGGAGGTAAGAGCTGGCTAAACGGACCCCCTGGGATGGCTTATTTCCATGGACTCTTCCCCCTACCATCTGCACATACCTTCCTTAAGCCTAGCCGTGACTTTGGGTCAAGATTGTCAGAGTGGAGCTGAAACCCAGGCCTCCCCTCTGCCTTTGAAGAGCATAGTTTACGACACCACCTCCTGGCCTGGCATTCCTATAGACCAGCACACTGCCCTCCCAGCAGCCTGGCTAATCCACTTAACTCTGACCAATCAGGGCAGACCACTTAAAGGCTGAATTTGGGCTTACGAACAAGAAAGTCTCATAACTTCTTGTCTTGTATGTACACTTTAAGAGAAACTCAACAATATAATATTGTTGGATTTACTACTACCATTCTGGGAAGTCTTTGAATGGTCCGGCTAGTCCTCTCCTATCCATATTTATTAATCAATAACTTCCTACCATGTTAACCTATGGGCCGTGGGGTTTGCAATGGGGAAAATGACTGGGGCCCCTTTTCTAGCACCAGGGCTTATAAAACCATATTTTATAAGTATTTCCCTAATTTCTACAGGACCCCCACCCCCTGTGCAACTAGGGGATACTTCAGACGTTCTGATTATGCAGAAATCATGCAGATTATCCTTACCCAATTCTTCTAGCATCAAAGTCAAATTTGAGCAGCTCTTTAACACAATGTGGGGAGTGAAATGTAAAATTTCACTTTACCCAGGCATATAAAAACTCATTTTATAAGGGCATACCTTATAGATAACTGACCCCCCCCCACTCCTGGGATACCTAGGGGTGACCCTAGGGGTCCCTAATATGCAAAAACATGGTAGGTTCTTTATTTTTAAGGGCCCCTACCCCCAAAGTCTAGTTTGGGCCCAATTTATGGTTTAAAAGCAGTCCTGGCAACCAGTGCTGCTTTTAAACTGACCTCCGGCTTCAGCACTGCACACATGCTGGTGCAGAGAATCTGCTGGCCTCTAAACTGCCATGCCCCAGGATACTGGAGACTTCTAGGTAGTTTCAATCCCCTGCCCTATTAAATACTAGGGGCTTATGGGGTAGGTCATGCCAATTACAGGAGTACCCCACCATACCATAGTGTACCCTAGTGTATGTTGGGTGTATGTTGGGTGTCTTAACTGTATTCTAATGTGTTCCTTTTAGCTTGGCACTGGCCCAGGGCCTGGTTAAACAGAACCCAGGGTCAGTCAGTCAGTTACCACCAGTTCCAGTCAGCAAAAAGTTGGGGGTGCCCAGTTCAAATCCCTGGTGTGTGGCCCATCCTCCTTAATGCAAGGGTCAGCGGCTGAGGCCATGGCAGTGGTGTGTTCCAATAAATATATTTGGAGGGGGCCTATATAGCACGTGGGCCGGAGGAAGGTGGTAGGAGTTCTGCATAGATGTGTAATTGCTCTTGACAGTGGATGAGATCTTACAGCCAGTCTTTGAATTTGGGTGCCCCCACTCTTTCCCACCTGCAAGCGATCTGCCTTTTGGTGAGGAGGACTGCCAGGGAAACTTACCTCCGCACCTTGGTGGTCAGTGTCTGTGTAGCCTAGAAGCGTGGTTGGGGGGATTGTCGAGAATATGTAGCCCTGTCATGTGGTCCAGCGCTGTTAGCACCTCCGTCCAGTAACTGCAAATATGCAGGCAGTCGCTCCTTCACTCCCGGGGGGTGGGGGGGAGAGAGGGGGATCATATGTACAGTCTCTCTGAATGGCGCGCTATAGTAGTGACACAATGTGTGTAGGGGCAGTTTGCTGCTGAAGGGCATGCTGGGGGCACGTGATGGGGGGGGGGGGAGCTCCCGTAGAAAGCAGGGAGTGAGGGCCTTCACATTCTGACGCCGTCTGACATAGAAAAACCGTTCTAGTGGGGTAGGAGATATGGAGTCAAAGAATGTAGAGTTTCCCCAGGTCCGGATGGACAGTTTCTGAAGGAGCCGACGGTATCCTGCCTTCTGTGTGACCGGGAGATCATGCCTACCAAGGATGGGGGGTATAGCAAGGAGCATTGCAGCAATCTAGCTAGGTCGTGCCAGGCGCTGGTGGTGCATTGTACAGTGGTGGAGGCGAAGCGCCGCAGGACAGCAGGGGTTCTCAGATCGGCAGTGCACAGGGTCGGGCCATGTATCCGTCCTCTAACGCAAGATGAGGCAAGTAAGGGGGGGGGATTTATCCAGTATAATGCAAAGTGAGCCTGAGTGCAACTGAAGTATAACTCCAGGTCCGGTTCTTCAAATTCTCCGGCATCAGTAGGTCGTGTGAGTGTCCCAGCGCAGCCTGGCTTGTTTCTCACCTCAAATGAGGCGTATGAGTTGAGTCTTTCCAGCTTTGAAAAAATGTCGACTGGGGGCAGAGGGGATATTGGTGAAGAGGTAGAGCAGTTTGGGTAGGACCACCATTTTTGTAAGCGTAGCTCTCCCAGCCAGGGAGCGGGGTAGCATTATCCCCTGGTAATTTTCTCAGTTATTAGATCAAGTGCACAACCATAGTTAGCCTTCATCCGCTCCTCTAGATTTTGAGAGATGACTATGCCAAGGTAGGTGAGTGTATCGTCGCACCATGTAAGGGGATAGTCTAGCTCAAAACGCGTAGTGGCATCATTGAGGGCATAATCTGGGACTTTAAATTGATATTGACCCCGGAGAGCCAACCAAATAGAAGTAGCCTGAGAATGGGGTTAAGACTTTCGTCTGGGCTTCATAGATAAAGGGTGAGGTCATCAGTGTATAAAGAGATTAGTATTTATCTCTCTGGATAGATGAGAGCATGATCACGGAAGTGTTGCCCGACTTTAGCAGCCAGAGGTTCAATAGCCAGGGCAAAGAGAATGGGTGAAAGAGGGCACTCCTGTCGAGTGCCTCTGGCTATTGTGAAGGGGGAGGATCGAGCGCCATTGACCATCACGGTAGCCCGCAGGCCAGTGTATAACCGATTTATCCAAGCCAGAAAAGGGGCGGGGAATCCTATGCGGCGTAGAACAAAAGCAAGAGTCCCATTCTAGGGAATCTAATGCCGTAGTGGCGTCGAGAGATGGCCGCAGCGTTCATGTCAGGGTGAATATCGTGGAGGACCACAAACTGGGTACACAGGTTGAGATGTGCCTCTGCTTGGTATAAACCCCAACTGGTCGTGAAGGACCAAGACTGGCATAAGGTGACTTATGCGATTGGCGATCAGAGCGCCAACGTTAATGAGAGAGAGAGAGGGGCTAGTAAGAGTCGCACTGCGAAGCTGGCTTGCCCAGTTTTGGTAGGAAGACTATGAGCGCTTCTCGCATTGTTTGGGGTAGTATGCCCGTCTCGCGGGCCTCTTCTAAGACATGACGCAACACAGGGATGAGTAAGTGGCGTTATGTTTTGTAAAATTTGGCCGGGAGGCCATCAGGCCCTGGGGCTTTGCCTGATTGTAGTTAAATTATAGCGGATATGATCTACTTGTCTTCATGATGCGCAAGGAGGAATTCTCTTTGGTTGTCTCCCAGCTAGGCTATGGCAGTATCTTCATAGAAAGGGGTGAGGTCTACAGGTTTTGTTCTGTGCGTCCTGTACAGGGTTTTGTAAAATTGTTAGAAACACCCCTGATATGGTAGACGTTTTCAATGTAGTTGGCCGTCCTCATCAATGATTTCTAGGGCGGTATTGGAGAAGCTAGGGGGGGAATCGAGAATGCATGCGCTTTGCTCGGCCTTTCCCGTTCTTCATAGTGGCGCGCTTGGTGATCTTTTCCCCTACATTTACATTCCCGTTCGGCCGTCTCCTGGTAGTCCGTAAGCCGGTCTCGCAAGTGCGCTTTCAATTCAGAGATGGGTGTAGCCTGTATCTGCAATTCTGTGTGCTTAAGCTCCGATTCTAATTTACGAAGTGTGGCATGGATATCCTTCAAGACCCCCCCACTTTTAGAGATACAAATCTCACGTATGGTGACCTTAAAAGCCTCCCTGACCGTGGAATACTGGGAGACAAAGTTGTCATTTCGGGGAACAATCCGTTATTTCTTGCTCTAGCTCAACCTTGAAGACTGGCTCTAATAGAGTCTGTGGGGCCAGGTGCCAGGAGATATAAGGTGATTCTTCATGAGGCGGCGTGAGGGTGAGGAGGACAGGTGAGTGATCTGAGTATGTGCCTGAGAGGTGAGAAGCGTGTGACAGCCAGGGTGCTAACCCTTTAGTGTGGAGCCACCCGTCTATGCCAGGACCAGGAAGAGTCAGCAGTGGAGAAGCAGGAACCCTCTCGAACAAGTGGATGTAGGGCTCGCCGCGCGTCTTTTAGATTATGGTCCCCTATAATACGATTGCATATGTAATGTGCGTTGGAGTAATGATGGATTTGTGGGTGTGACCAGTCTATTGTCAGATCCAAAGTGACTTTAAAATCTCCCCCCGACATCAAATGTGTGGAACCAATGTCGAGTATCTTGCCCCAAAGGATCCAAAATAATTCTGGGTCATCAGTGTTAGGCCCATAGCAGGAGACAAGAGTTATAGATTGGGCAGATAGTCGACCCCAGAGGATACTGTACGGACCTTGCGGGTCTTCGTAAGACCCAATGGGGGCGTAGGGAGGCGTTGGTTTCACTAGGATACCTTTGCTCTAGGCATGAGGAATATGATGAGAAGCACCTGCAGGTCGCCCATCAGGATGTGAATATGGTGGAGGGAAGATGCGTTTCCTGAAGCATAGCGCAGTGGATATTGTGACGATCTAGATAAGAAAGACTAAGTCTACCTTTGCAGGGATCACCCAACCCATGCCCATTCGATGTCAAGAAATTATATTTGGGGGGGGGGACTAGGTTGGGTCTCAATGACAATTGTGCAGTTTGATATTGGAGATAGCGGGTGCTGTCTAAACTGGTTAGTCAACCAGGGCATACATGTGCTAATCAGTGCAATAAAAAGTGGTATGACTCATTCTCCCCATCCACTCCCCGTCCCCCCCCCACCCCCCCCGTCCCCATGTACCACACTCCCAATAGGGGAGAATGGGACCAACATGTTTAACATTTCAAACCAAGTCAGTTTAGGGTTCACCTGAGTGGGTAGTAGAAAGAGCGCAGCCAATAAGCCATTGCTTCAGCAAGGGTGCTCGGTGGGGGGTATGAGTGGTATTCTTCACCAGTCCAAAGCGATCGTGGAAGCAGGCAGCGGAAGATGTGTCGCAGTTCACCGCAGGGTGTGCGGGCCTCCAGTTTGTAAGAAGAAATGGGGGTCCCGCCATCATGGATCAGGGTATGGTTGTCATTCCACGTCCGACGGGCTGCCATCGTCCTGAGATTGGCTCGAGGGGAGAAACGGTCTGTCCATTTTAGGTAGAGTTTTTAAGACGTCATAGATGTGTTGAGGGTTTGTAAAGAAGTCTGTTTCCCCTGGTGAGTGACCTTGAGGCACGCAGCGAAGAGCATGGCGTATTCAATGTTAATTTGGTTGAGTTTATTCACCGGATGAATTTTCTGCGCCCCTCCTAAACTGCCAGTGTAAATTCCGGGTATGGTGAGACTTCTGTACCTTCGAAGAGTACTTCCTTGTGTTCCCTGGTGAGTTGCAGGGCAGTGTCCCGATAGTTCAGTAGTCTCGCAATAATAGGACGAAGAGAGGCGCCAGGCACAGGACTTGAGGTCAGTGAGCTATGCATTCTCTCTATTATGAACACAGAGGAGAACGCCTCCTTGCCAAAGGCAGCAATCAACATACTTTCTACGTAGTCCTCCATTCTACCAGTGGCGGTGGATTCTGGTACTCCCAGGATTCGTAGTTTATTGCGTTTGGAGCGCGATTTCAAGTCCTTATTCTTTGCGGCGATGAGTTTCAGTACCTTCTCCATATCATATCAGCCAAGAAGGGAGAGCGTTGATTGTTGCACGCAATGCTTTCACTTAACGCAGCGGAGCCTAATGGCGCGACTGTGCAGGCCAGAAGATCTTGTGGCTTCTTATTGCTGAAGGGTCGGGCCACTCCACTATTCACGTTTGTTTCGAGGTGGTCCCGGTGGATGGTCCGATGGTGAGTGTGTGCCCAGTGGTGGCGGCGGTGTTCCGGACAGGTGAGTGAGCAGTCCTGCTGCGAGGTCGCCCCTCAGGTAATAGAGTATTCAGCGGGGGGGGGGGGAGATACTGGCTTCCACTGTGTGAAGCCTCCAGCATGTAAGGGCACGCGGCAGCAGCACCCTGCTCCCTCCTACCCCCAACATTCTCCCCCCCCCCCCCCCCCCCCCCCCCAAATAGGTTGTTAGCAGAGTGGGCCAGGGCAGTGCCCTCCTCAGTGGACCACAACAGGCAAGCGGCGCCACCAGTTCCCCGCGAGCCCCAATGGCGCACCCACGCAGTGCCTGAAGGGGCCCATGTGCAGCAGCTCATGTGGGTGAGGAAGCTTTGACCGGGTGCTGGGCGGGATGAAGAGAAGGGATGTTCCAGGCAAAGTCTGCAGGCAGCAGGGATCAGGCGTGAGCAGCGGGAGAGCTCTCCGGCCAGCATCGGCCTATTATGAACACCCTACGAGAGGGGAGGTTGGCGGGCCACGTATCCGGTGCGGGACGGCAGGCGGGGGGCAGCAGGACACCGTGGCTGACTCACCAGGGCCTCAGAGGCAGTACATCATTTCTCCAGTGCGGGCTGCTCTCTAATCGCAGGTTGCGTACTTGGACAGCGCAGACCTCTCCTGTCCACATCCAGGCAAGGCCCTGCCAGATGTGGGTGAGAGCGCCCGCTCCCGACTGCAAGAGCTGTGTCGGCACTCACCGCAATTCCCCCGCCAGCGGGTCCGCAGTCTAGGATCTCCATGGCGAGCAGGTGTTGTGGCGGAGGAGCAGATCACAGGCGCACCTCTAGTCGGCTCCAGTCCAAATCCTCCGCGCTACAAAGGGAACCACTCTGCACAGCCGAACGAGGTGACGGCAGCGGGAGCTCACGCACTGCAGCAGGCGGGGCAGGTTCATAAATCAGGCTGGCAAGGCGATGGAAGCAGCGTTCTCCCTCGGTCGCAGTACGAAGCTGGGGCCGGCGGATCGCACCATAACAGATTGCTCAAGAGGTCGCAGCCGCCATTTTGATGCAGCCGGGTGGAAAATCATCTGAGGCAGTTTCTGTGGCTGCTGGCCGATTTATGGCAAATTGGCTTCGGTGGGAGGTGGCGGATGGCTAGAGCTGCCTCACTAGTAAGTTTCCAGGCGTGTGGGGCTGGATTAGAGGAGGATGGCAGATGGATTGTGTCCCGAGCAGCAGGAGCCTGAAGTGTGACCATCTTGCTTGGCGCCCTCTAGCACCCCCGAGGTTCTTTAGGAATTGTTTTGATATATGGGCTTGCAGAGATGGAGTAAACTTGCTTTTAACCTTTATCTTAACCTACCTGCTCATTGCACTTGGATTTCTTTCCCCTTTAGTTATTAGATGTATGGCAAATGAAGTAATAATAATGTTAATGAAACCATTTTTATTAGGTCTCGCCAGAGAGACCTATTGTCGTTGTGATGCCTCTCAAGGGAGACAGACCGGGGCACGCGTGACGATTGTGGTCTGTGGCCGTGCTTACACATAGAGCCCCTGCTTTCGCTTGGCTCTCTCTCTCTCGCACGCACATGCATGCATGCATGCATGCATGCACACACACACACACACACACCACTCACACACCACTCACGCGCACACACATAGCCACACATAGCCACACACGCGCATCCCTCATCCCCCCCCCCCCCCCTAATTAACGGTCGGTCGTGGCTAGTCCTGGGGCCCCGTCCATCGTGCCATATGCGGCAGTCACAGTGAAGCTCGTTTCAAGGTAGATGGGAAAAGTCTCGAAGGGAGAAGTTATATGTGATTGTTTCCGAAGACTGCAGCAGGAGACTTTGACGCTCTACATGCCTGAAGCCATCATTAAAACACGAGGAACGAATCTTGGGAGCACTACGAACAAGAAAGCCTCAAGTCGCTTCCCACAGCGGAGCCCTACATTCAAACGCGTATGTGACTACTTTACTCAGCATTAGCACTTCGGTAGCTTCAAGCGCACAGTGACACAACACCAATATGACGACAACAGTAATTCTGGTATTGGAAGGCACCCCCGCTCTCTGTCTTATGCATGGGTAATAAACCACCCCCCATCTGCGCTGCTCTTCCCTGAGAATCACACCCTGTGCCCGCCCGACACCTCCCTTTCGCCCTATTCACTACCGCACCCTCTGACACTCCTTTTCCTCTGTGTCCGATTGTCCAGGCTGGTCCTAGGGTATCAGCTAGCCCTGCAGATGTAGTTTATGGCCCCAGCTGTAAAGAATCACCCCTCTTCAAAGGAGTTATAGTAGATCAAGGCCCACACTCGATGAGATCCGTCACAGCAGACGCGTTCCTATTATCTGAAAACCATCCTGTATTGTGATTGGGGAGGGGACCGAGCCTGAAGCGGAAGATTCCAGGGATGACTCTTTGTACATCAAAGTTTTTACAATTATGTGTCACATTAAAAATATATAGCACTCCAACAAAGTAGTAAGATTATAAAACTTTAATAACTTATAAATATATACAAGAAAACAAAAACAGTAATAACATATAAACATTTTTAGGGAAAAACAACGAAGTAGCGGTCGGCTGTGCGAATAGTCCCAACGCAGCACAACGTCCAGATTTCTGGCGTGGGGCGTCGCGGGGGGTGGGTCATCAGTAGCAAACTGTTGTGCGAATAGTTCCAAGGCAGCAGAACGATGGCACCAAGGTGATGTCCAGTAAGTTGCCGCACTGGTTTTGGTATCCTACAATGCTGCTCCGAATAACGGCGTGGGGCGCCCCGGGGGAGGCGGCGTGAACGGGCCTCTCCAGGTGGAGTCTTGTCTGTTGTAGTGGGGCGCCCCTTTACCGTTTCAGTTGCCATTCCGTCCGCTTTTGGTCCACTGTGTCAAACGCCGCAATTCAGCTGAGTTGCGCCCACTCTTGCGGTGCAGCGATAGGCGGCTGTCACAGGACTCTCAAAATGGCGGCAGGCTGTTTCCTTTTTGGGCCTGGTCCACTGAAATGGCCCTGGGACACCTTGGAAATCGGACGCTTGTCTGCTAGGTCTTGGACCCCATTCTCGAAAGCGTCCCCTCCGCCTTGAGGATTCATCAAAAGTGTTGGGGGCCCCCGACTCCTGTAGGCTTCTGGTGGGGAGCGGCTGCCATGATTGCTCGCGGAATGACCACGACGGAGCTACGAGATGGTGGTGCTCTCATGCTGACGCCAGTTTAGTCTGAAACATCCAGAAACAAGGTGGGGCTTTCATCGTTTGGGGGAAAAAAAAAGTTTTCATCCAATGAAAAGTGTTGTTTTTAGGTCATATGATCAAGCCTTCCATCATTAGGAAACCAAAAGTAAAATGAACCAATGAAAAGTTTTATAAACAAGTCACATGACCTGTTATGCGGCATAGGGTATAAAATGCGGAGAAAATACGTTGGCACGTGAGGCGGCGTCAGTAGCGGACCGATGTGCGAATAGGCCGAAGGCAGCACAACGCGCCAAGATCCGGATGGCACCGAGGTGGGGTCTAGTAAGTTGCCGCACTGGTGTGGCCATCCTACAATGTTGAAAGTCGGCGTGGGGCGCCCCGTTGGCCTGTGAGATGGCGTCAGTAGCGGACCGATGTGCGAATGGGGCCAAAGGCAGCGCAACAATATTTTCTGTATGGAAGATGCCACTAGGCGTTGAGATGCCAAGATCCGGATGGCACCGAGGTGATGTCTAGCAAGTTGCTGTACTGGTGTGGTCATCCTACAATGCTGAAACTCGGCGTGGGGCGCCCCATTAGCCTGTGAGATGGCGTCAGTAGCGGACCGATGTGTGAATAGGCCGGAACCAGCACAAGGCGCCAAGATCCGGATGTCACCGTGGTGGTTTCATAGTTGAGAGGCACTTCATCTGCAGTGGGGCGCCGAGATCCGGATGGCACCGAGGTGATGTCTAGCAAGTTGCTGTACTGGTGTGGTCATCCTACAATGCTGAAACTCGGCGTGGGGCGCCACATTAGCCTGTGAGATGGCGTCAGTAGCGGACCGATGTGTGAATGGGGCAAAGGTAGCGCAAGAATATTTTCTGAAGAGGAGACACCACCAGGCGCTGAGATTCGGTTACCACCGAGGTGATGTCTAGCAAGTTGCCGCACTGGTGTGGCCATCCTACAATACTGCTCCGAATAACGGCGTGGGGTGCCCGAAGGGGGGGGGGGGGGAGGCGGCGTGAACGGGCCTTCCTAGGTGGAGGCTCGTCTGCTGTAGTGGGGCGCCCCTTTACCGTTTCAGTTGCCATTCAGCTGAGTTTCGGCTGCTCTTGATGCTACAGCGACAGGCGGCTGCAACAGGACTCTCAAAATGGCAGCCTGTTCTTTGGATTTGGGCCTGGTCCACTAAAATGGCCCTGGGACACCTTAGAACTCGGACGCTCAATTTTTTTTTTCCTTTCCTGTACATGCAAAAAAAGGTAAATGCCCGGTACGTTACACGCTTCATCTGCCACGATGAACTCTCCAGAGGAACCGAAAAAAAATATAGTTATGGTAACTATACCATGCATCGTCATATGGAGAGGTGGCACCAATTAATTATAGTGCTGCATAAAAGAGAGATTTGGATGAGAACCCCTGACCTGCTAGTACATTCATCAAAGAAGTGGCACTGACAGCATCAGAGGCAAGGGAAACGGTCCCAAATATTTAGAAGAACTTTGGAAAGATTAAAATGACATGTTTAGATTGTGGCAAATTAATTTCATGTGGACAGATGAGTGTTACTCTAATAAATACAGCATATGAACATCATCATAGTCGATGGTTGGTAGAGACATTTTCACTATATCCTGGACCTGCCCGTCCTCGCCCAAAATGGCGCCGGAATAAATGGGACTCGTAACTCCTTGTTGTGTACTGGTTGCAGAACCTTAATCACGAGATACGTATGCAGTTTTGAAGCACATGGCGGGCGGGGACGATAATTGATTGAATATTTCGACATCCCTATTGATATTAAGTTCTGATGTGTTATTGATTACTGTACTATTGAAAGTTCGAATTAACGTCACCCATGGTACTTGTCCGCAAATGTATATCTAGATAATTTTATTGTAACTGGCCCTGTCGTATTTTAATTATAAAATGTACGTCCACCGATTCCGTAACTGTTAGACACCTTAGTTCTTGCAACCTAATGGCCCGCCCGTTACGTTCCTCTACAGTGTAAATGTCTACTCATCATATACGATTACAGTTTGCTCCGTGGCCGGCCCACGTGGTTATAGGCTCGTATTTGTATAATGAAATTTTCACAATAAAGGTTTTTAAAAGAAAACATGGTAGTAGTATATACATTGGTAAAGTTTTTAATAATAGTCACTGTTTTAGAATCATTAAAAGGCAAGTGAAATAAAGCAGACCAATTACATGAAGGGTAAAAGGTATAATTCGAAGGAACGCAGTAAAGATAAATAGTCAAGGGCTGTTGTGTTTTCTACTCCTGCAACATAAAGTGATCGATAAGAATCTCATATTCAGGCGTATCGGCGACTAAGACAGCAGGTCGACCCTCTTTTGCTCAACGGCTCCGTCATGGGACGAAGAAACGCTCTTTTTCTCGAAAAAAGAATATATTTTACTTGCAGGACAGTTGTAAATTTTCCGGGAAAGTACATTAGCCTGGAACATTATAACATATATTTAAGACAAAATAATGTTCGGAAGTAATAAAAAGCGTAATTTTTAGGTCATATGACCAAGCCTTTCATCATTAGAATAAGAAAAGTAAAATGAACCAATGAAAAGTTTTATTAACAAGTCACATGACCTGTTATGCTTACGTTACGCGCTGCGCGCCCCGGATGACTTCCGGATGCGCTAACGCGGCGCGTCATATGACGCATTACGCGACAACGCAGGTCCAGAATATAGTCAAAATGTCTCCACCAACCAGCGGTCGGAACACAACCCCTTTCAGCAGGCTAAATAGTTCTGTTAAATGACAACAGAAGGGACAGGCAACAAGAACCATCAGTCAAAGAGGGGAGGGCTAGTTCTTCTCTACCGGGTTACATTGGGGCGCTACCGGAACTGATCGAATTGGTAGTCTACAGTGTTTCTGGATGTTTCAGACTGAAGCTGGGGTTAGCATGAGAGCAGCACCATTTCGTAGCTCCGTCGTGGCCATTCCGCAACCAATCATGGCGGCCGCTCTTTATTGTTATTTTGGGCGGGGTGGGTGGCGGAGCCGAGCTGTTTTGCAGCCATCATTGTGTGGAGTTCAGTTCATCTCACTAGTTTTGTATTTGTCATGAGGGGTTGTTCCTAATGTTTCTATTTTAGCGAGGTCAAAAAGAGATCCCATTAGTGGCCTACTGATTTTGCTCGATTCCTTTTCTTTTTTTTTTTTTACACGATTTTTCGTTATCTGCAAAGACTAAACAGAGTATTGCGACTCTGTGTTTGTTTGTAAATAGAGAATGAACCAAAGAGAACCAATTCTAAAACAGTAAATACTTGGATAACAATCAATCAAATGGAGAGAGAAGCAGGCACGACGTATTACAACGGGGGCAAAGGCCTGCGTTAACTACCCTTCACTATGTGCAAAGAGAGAGTACTCCTAATAGAAATGAGGGGGGGGGCACCATTCAAAGCAGATCAGTGTGCATAAACACGAAAATGTTTTCACTTACCACGTACTTGACATTCGACAGCTTATGATATTTGCTATTAAAAAACCATTGAAATTCACTGAAAAACCATAGGTTATAGACCATATATAGTTAGGAATTAGCATTTACAAAACCTTGAAAATTCACTGAAAAAACCATAGGTTATAGACCATATATAGTTAGGAATTAGCATTTAAAAAACCTTATTTTACTCACACAAAACCATTGAAATTCCATATATAGTTAGTTGCACTAACTATATATCGCGCACCCGCAATCCACTGCTGATGATGTCACATATTACATCATTCATGACATGGTCAGTGACATCACTGATGACATCACTGATGACATGTCAAATGACATCACTGATGAGATCACTGATGACATCTCATTTGACATCAATGACCACATCACTGATGATATCATTCATGTGACAATACAATGCATCTCCTCACATTTTAATATAACCTCTGTTTCACCCAGTGTTAAATACAGAGTATAATTTTTGAAACCATTGACACACCAATACTAGTTACTACATACGTGCTCACTGATTCCTACGTCTACACACATTCACTCATTCACCCATACAATCATTCATACATACAATCACTCATCTTTACAACACTATCATATGCACTCATACACCTATACAGACACTCACACTCTGCCACTCATCCATGGAGTTACTCACACACCTAGTCAGTCCTGTAAAGAATCAATCACACTTCCATTTTCTTGTCTATACAGTTAAACATAGAGCACCTTACATTTTCAAACATATACTAACACATACTTACTTTCTTATACAATCATTGATACAAGTACACATTGATCTGCACAGTCACACACCTCCCAGCCAGCCACACACACACACACTCAGTCTCCCATACAAATACTTGGACAATCAATCAATAACCCATATAGTTAATCATATAGCTACTGATCAACACATGCAGCAGTTTACAGAACAACAGACATAATGATGCACAAATTAAGACAGTTTAGTCACTAACCCATGCACTCAGTGAGACACATTTAATCACTCACTCATACATTCAGTCATGCACCTACTAAATCCTTCGTCCAGACACTTATACATCTACTCATTCTTCAATATGTAAAACATATTTAAACTTTACAGAAACACAGTCACTGGATGATGTCATCAGTGATCTCATCAGTGATGTCACTGACCATGTCATGAATGATGTAATATGTGACATCATCAGCAGTGGATTGCGGGTGCGCGATATATAGTTAGTGCAACTAACTATATATGGAATTTCAATGGTTTTGTGTGAGTAAAATAAGGTTTTTTAAATGCTAATTCCTAACTATATATGGTCTATAACCTATGGTTTTTTCAGTGAATTTTCAAGGTTTTGTAAATGCTAATTCCTAACTATATATGGTCTATAACCTATGGTTTTTTCAGTGAAATATATATATATATATACTAGCTGCCCGCCCCAGCGTTGCCTGGGGCAGAAGGGGGCTGGGGGCTGCATTTTTTGCCCGGGGCTCTAACACTGAAACACCGCTCTGCATGGATTTATTGAATATTAATATTAAAGACCACAAGAGTGCAGCATTGTCTAGCTGCTCACTTTTCCAAGACACTTAAACTGATATTTTAAGATATCCAGACCTCATTAAGTACGATATTTTCCTTTTCCTACACCGTAAGCGAATAAAGAATCTCAGTGTAATCTCTTCATAGCAAGGGTTGGCCCAGTATCCTCTTAGCACCAGTCCATCTCATTGGCAGACTCCGTGTAAAGAGATTCTGTACCTCTGTTTCACCACTGTCACCGGAGGAGGATACACCACCCCTATCTCATTAAATAACTTCTACCGCCTTTTACAAATGATATGCATTCGACTTGGTTTATTGCAAACGCAGGTGTCTGCAAGTGCTCAATCTGCCGTGAAATGTGCGTTTACGCTGCTTTATTATACAGTACCATTAACCTCTGAGCACGCCCTTAAATGTAGCTAACGGAGTGAAACAGCGCTCTAAAAATACCGCGCTCTCCGACATTCAGGTGCCGGCTGTGTGGAAAGTATCCCAGCTTGCGAAGGTGTTCTTTTTATCAGGGGTTGTTCTCCGCTGAGCTGGCCTTTGTACCCATAGCGCCCTCGGCTGAACAACACTTGGACGACTCTTTCCTTTCCTTACCTGACCCGCCGCTCCTCCTCTTCATGACGCCGCCGCTCCTCACTACACCGCCTCTCCTCCGTCGTCATCACGTACTTCGCGTCGCGGCCAGCGCCTGGTCCCGGCCGGCGCTACTTTCAGGGGACTACTTTGTTTTCAAACGTTATTTTTTTAATGTGCTTTTTTTTTTTTAATTTATATTGCCTATGTCCATCTACACACCCTGACATTTTCATCGATGTATCGGGTGTGTAGATTGGCGCTGTGGTTCCCGAGTTTACCTGGCCAAAAGGTGCAAGTTCTCTCTTTATAATAGTTGTATGTATGTATGTATGTATGTATATGTATGTATATGTATGTATGTAGATCTTAATCAACTCTACATAGCCATAAATAAAAGAAATAGAGTCATCGATAAGAAAAATCAATGCTACCAAAGTTTAATCACCAAACTTGGGAGCAGATTTGATGTAATTGTCCGCCAGGCCGATAAAGGCGGGAACATCGTTTTATGGCCTCGGGAGTTGTATGTGGCGGAAGCGGAAAAACAGCTGCTTGACACTACATGTTATAGAAAGAGTAACATTACTATAGTCAAGGCTGCATGGGAGCATCTCAACTCAAAGTTGATGGCATGGAGAAGTGCTAAATTGATATCCATGGAAGAGCACAAGTTCATGAAAAATGACTATCCTGTAATCCCGGCATTTTATCTTATACCGAAAGTGCACAAGGACATTAATTTTCCACCAGGTCGGCCGATTATTTCGGCAATCAATAGCGCCACTGAGAACATTTCGCGCTACATCGACTTTTTCTTACAGGACTGGGTAAAAGGTTTAAAGTCATATGTCCAGGATACGTCTGACTTTATCAGGAAATTGAATCAGGTGGCATGGCAGGAAAATTGTTTGTTGATGACGTTAGATGTTTCGTCATTGTATACATCAATCAAACATGCAGATGGTTTAAGAGCGGTGGGATTCTTTCTAAATCAGAGACTGGGATTCTTTCTAAATCAGAGACCTTTAAATTTTGCAGTGCATAACAAGATGTTGTTGGCTATGATTGAACTGTGTTTGGAACAAAACTTCTTCTTATTTGATAACCAGGTATACCAACAGATCAGGGGCGTAGCAATGGGGGCCTGCTTCTCTCCGAGTCTAGCGTGCTTGCACATGGGGCTTTGGGAGGAGCAGGTCCTATGGGGCACGCTAAATGACATAATGAAGAAGCATGTGGTTCTGTACTTACGGTACATAGATGATTTGTTCTTTATGTGGCGTGGTACGGAGCAGGAGGCGTCAGATTTTGTGGTAACTTTAAATAACAATGGTATAAATTTGATGTTTACTTCAAATATCGATTCCAAATCCGTCGCCTTCCTGGATACAGAAGTGTTTGTCACAGGGTCAGGTATAGCCACAAGAATGCACAGAAAGCCTACGGCGGGCAACACCGTTTTACACGCGTCAAGTCATCATCCTCAGCACTTAATCAGCAGCATCCCCTTTGGGGAGATGCTGCGGATTAGGCGAATTTGTAGTCTGGATGCGGACTGCATGAAGGCACAAGAGGAAAGTAGAGATCGCTTCCTGTTACGTGGGTACTCGTTAAAAACCATCTTAAGAGCAACAAATCGAGCCAATGCAATTCCCCGGCAGGAAGCACTTGCAGTAAGGGCCAGGAAAGGTCCATCTACTGAAGTGACTGACAACCTGGTGATCGAACCCAGGGTGATTGTAAAATACTGTAGGCAACATAAGGAGATTCGCAAGATATTCTACAAGAACTGGAATCTAATAACAGGGGATCCTGTTATTGGTAGATATATACATGGCAAACCACAAATAACTTTCAGAAGGTCTGGATCCATGGCTGATAAGCTGGTCCATAATTTCCTCGAAAAACGAGTCTCCGACACATGGGGGGCATTGGGAGGAGGTTTTAAAAAATGTGCTGTATGCAAGGCCTGTAAACATGGCTGCAGTAAAACGCAGTACAATGTACCTTTCAGAAAAGAGCCGGTAAAAATTAAGAAAAGGATGTCCTGCAAAACAGACTTTGCAGTCTATGTACTGCAATGCCCATGTGCCCTCCGTTATGTAGGGAGTACTCGGTTGCCTGTACATAAACGAGTTCTTCAGCATATTAGGGCGATTGTGGGGAAAGATCAGAGCTATCCGGTGGCTCGCCACTTTGAAGCTAAACATAACAGTGATGCAGCCTTGTTACAATATTATGCCATTGACTGTGTCCCTCCGTTAAAGCGAGGGGGGGATAGGAATGCCAAGTTAAGAGCTTTGGAGACGAGGTATATACTGGAATTGGACAGCAAGACTCCGAATGGCATGAACGCGAGTGAAGATTTATACACTTGCCTGTAGGGCCTTCGGATCCGCTCCAATTCTGGTTGTTTCCATATATATTTCGTTCAGTTAGACATATCATGCGAAATGAATCTTTGTAATACTCTGACAAAAGCATATTGATACATTTGGAAATAGGTCAAGTAAGAATTGGGATACTGGTGTCATGAAGGTCCACAGGGGTGGTGGTAGGAATGTGTCAGAACAAGTCCTTCCCCCTATTGACTCATTTAAAATGAATAGATTTTAAAAGAAAGAGTGTTTTTTCTTTTTGGTGATTTTTTGATTTTTTACAGATTTTGTTGGTAGTCACTGTAAGGTGTGGGTCATACACAGGATATACAACTGAGTGGAAATTTCTCCTGTGTAGATAGGAGTATAGCAAATGATTATGAGAATGGATAAGAATAATAAGAAGGGGGAGAAGGGGGGAGAATACTTGACTGACCAGCTAATGTGCATTATGGTTGCTGGTCGATATGATTTGTCAACAGTGTTCTGATCAACAATTAGATAAACATACATACACAGGTATAAATAGAATGAGAGTATATATTTTTTTAAAGTTTTCCTTTGGATATTTGGGAAATGTATATATTATAAAATTATGTGAAAATGTATATATTTATTATAGATGCATATTTTTGTAGTTTTGTATTATAGAGTATATATTTTTGATAGCAACTAGTTGAATGTATATATATAATTAGATGGGAGTGTGTGTATATATATATATTAAGTTGTCACATGTACAGAACTGTGGGTTTTTAAAAACTTTGTATGAAATAGTGTGTGATCGGAGCACGAAATTTGAATTGTATTTACCCTATTATGATGGGCACTGTGCCCTTTATCTTTTTTGCACTTGCGTATTTGCACTCATAAAATTTGCATTGCACTGGAGAAGCAAGAGTTAAATTAAAACGTAGGAGTGAGATCAGTTGACTCCTCCTGTTCCGCCAGTTGTAAATGCTTAAATATCCTGTTTTTCTTCCGTGACGCTATCATGTGACCAAGCCTCGTGTTGGAGGCGAAACGCGTCATGCGGACTTGCTGGGTTAACTTTATGAAATAAATCCACTGAAATTCAAACAAGAAGGGTTTGTTCTTTTTCGTCCTCGCAGAAATTGGTAGTGGTGGAGCGGCGGCTTCACCAGACGGAGGTTGTGATAATATATATATATATATATATATATATATATATATATATATATATATATATATATATATATATATATATATTCACAAACCGTTTGTCTAGCAAGACAGAGTACAGACCGTTTATGGGTTGTTTCAAAGTGATTGTATTCTTTGTCTGCTACGACACGTTTTGGCTGCTTTACACCGCCTTGCCTTTTAATGTATGCTGATAACGTTGTTCTATTTGATTTACCCCAATTGAGCTGCAGTGCAATATGGAGGCTCTTTTTAATTACACAGAGAAACATTTTTTAAGAATAAATATTTCAAAAACAAAAATGATTTACGGGAAGGTATCCACCGCCCTCACTCTCTCCACCGCCCTCACTCTCTCCACCGCCCTCACTCTCTCCACCGCCCTCACTCTCTCCACCGCCCTCACTCTCTCCACCGCCCTCACTCTCTCCACCGCCCTCACTCTCTCCACCGCCCTCACTCTCTCCACCGCCCTCACTCTCTCCACCGCCCTCACTCTCTCCACCGCCCTCACTCTCTCCACCGCCCTCACTCTCTCCACCGCCCTCACTCTCTCCACCGCCCCCACCGCCCTCACTCTATCTACCGCCCCCACCGCCCCCACTCTATCCACCGCCCCCACTCTCTCCACCGCCCTCACTCTCTCCACCGCCCTCACTCTCTCCACCGCCCTCACTCTCTCCACCGCCCTCACTCTCTCCACCGCCCTCTCTCTCTCCCTCGCCCTATCTTATCACCCTCACTCTCTCCCTCGCCCTATCTTATCACCCTCACTCTCTCCCTCGCCCTATCTTATCACCCTCACTCTCTCCCTCGCCCTATCTTATCACCCTCACTCTCTCCCTCGCCCTATCTTATCACCCTCACTCTCTCTCTCCACCGCCCTCACTCTCTCCACCGCCCTCACTCTCTCCACCGCCCTCACTCTCTCCACCGCCCTCTCTCTCTCCCTCGCCCACTCTCTCCCTCGCCCTATCTTATCACCCTCACTCTCTCCCTCGCCCTATCTTATCACCCTCACTCTCTCCCTCGCCCTATCTTATCACCCTCACTCTCTCCCTCGCCCTATCTTATCACCCTCACTCTCTCCCTCGCCCTCACTCTATCCACCGCCATATCAATCAACCTCACTCTATCCACCGCCCTCACTCTATCCACCGCCATATCAATCAACCTCACTCTATCCACCGCCCTCACTCTATCCACCGCCATATCAATCAACCTCACTCTATCCACCGCCCTCACCCTATCCACCGCCCTATCTTATCTCCCTCACTCTATCCACCGCCCTCACCCTATCCACCGCCCTATCTTATCTCCCTCCCTCTATCGCCCTCCCTCACTCTATCGCATCACCGCAACATCACTCGGGGGGGGGGGGGGGGCACCGCAACATCGCTCGGGGGGGGGGCACCCGCAGCATCACTCGGGGGGGGGGGGCACCGCAACATCGCTCGGGGGGGGCCACCGCAGCATCGCTCAGGGGGGGGGGGCACCGCAGCATCGCTCAGGGGGGCCACCGCAGCATCGCTCAGGGGGGCCACCGCAGCATCGCTCGGGGGGCCACCGCAGCATCGCTCTGGGGGCACCGCAGCATCGCTCTGGGGGCACCGCAACATCGCTCTGGGGGCACCGCAACATCGCTCGGGGGGGGGGGGCACCGCAACATCGCTCGGGAGGGGGCACCGCAACATCGCTCGGGAGGGGGCACCGCAACATTGCTCGGGGGGGGGGGGCACCGCAACATCGCTCGGGGGGGGGGGGCACCGCAACATCGCTCGGGGGGGGCACCGCAACATCGCTCGGGAGGGGGCACCGCAACATCGCTCGGGAGGGGGCACCGCAACATCGCTCGGGGGGGGGGGCACCGCAACATCGCTCGGGGGGGGGGGCACCGCAACATCGCTCGGGGGGGGGGGGCACCGCAACATCGCTCGGGGGGGGGGGGGGGGCACCGCAACATCGCTCGGGAGGGGGGGCACCGCAACAGCGCTCGGGGGGGGGGCACCGCAACAGCGCTCGGGGGGGGGCACCGCAACAGCGCTCGGGGGGGGCACCTCAACATCGCTCGGGGGGGGGGGGCACCGCAACAGCGCTCGGGGGGGGGGGGCACCGCAACATCGCTCGGGGGGGGGGGGGCACCGCAACATCGCTCGGGGGGGGGCACCGCAACATCGCTCGGGGGGGGGGGGGGCACCGCAACATCGCTCGGGGGGGGGGGGCACCGCAACATCGCTCGGGGGGGGGGGCACCGCAACATCGCTCGGGGGGGCACCGCAACATTGCTCGGGGGGGGCACCGCAACATTGCTCGGGGGGGCACCGCAACATTGCTCGGGGGGGGCACCGCAACATTGCTCGGGGGGGGGCACCGCAACATTGCTCGGGGGGGGGCACCGCAACATTGCTCGGGGGGGGGCACCGCAACATTGCTCGGGGGGGGCACCGCAACATTGCTCGGGGGGGGCACCGCAACATTGCTCGGGGGGGGCACCGCAACATTGCTCGGGGGGGGCACCGCAACATTGCTCGGGGGGGCCACCGCAACATTGCTCGGGGGGGCACCGCAACATTGCTCGGGGGGGCACCGCAACATTGCTCGGGGGGGCACCGCAACATTGCTCGGGGGGGCACCGCAACATTGCTCGGGGGGGCACCGCAACATTGCTCGGGGGGGCACCGCAACATTGCTCGGGGGGGCACCGCAACATTGCTCGGGGGGGCACCGCAACATTGCTCGGGGGGGCACCGCAACATTGCTCGGGGGGGCACCGCAACATTGCTCGGGGGGGCACCGCAACATTGCTCGGGGGGGCACCGCAACATTGCTCGGGGGGGCACCGCAACATCGCTCGGGGGGGGCACCGCAACATTGCTCGGGGGGGGGGGGCACCGCAACATTGCTCGGGGGGGGGGGGGCACCGCAACATCACTGAACGACACAGCATTACTATCCACTGCCACAACATCACTGAACGCCACAGCATCACTATGCACTACCACAACATCACTGAACGCCACAGCATCACTCGTCGCCACCACATCACTACTGAACGCCACAGCATCAATCTGTGCAACCATTCAACAACAACTAGTTCAAATATGTTCTCTCAATGTTTCAAGCTTTATTACAAATGTCACAAAAAGATGATAATATTTCACTTCTGTTCTTGGATTTTCGTCACAATAAAATACACTGAACATAATCTTCACAAAAGTTATTTACAAAAGTTTAAGCTATTGCCATTTATTAATTACAATAACTTGTCTTTGTATTAATTATTTAAAAAAATAAAAGCCATTGTTATTTGTAATATCAATACATCTAAGTCAGATAAATACAACACATATTGCATTACAAATGCTATAGGTGTCACATTTGCCAAAGTTAAAACTATTGGAATTGTAAATAACAAAGCTTTTAATTTAGCTATTTTCAAAACCAACACATATATACAAAATTTGCCATTTACAATACCAATAGCTCAAACTTTCCTAATGCGAGATCTATTGCATTGCAAATGCTTGTCTTGCTTTGCTTGGAATATTTAATCCAGAAACCTTTAGTCTGAGCATTGAAGATAAACCCTTTCTGTAGTGCGTTTTTTCTTTGTTTGGAGTTGCTATATTTGTAACTATCTCAAAATAAAAACTGAAATTGTTTCCTTTATGATTAGTATGCTGGCTACAGTGCAGCACAGATGTCTGGAATGCAGATGCAAATGGGGCAAGCTATGTCTGGTGCAGTACAAGGTGTGCCGCCTGGTGCATACCCCGGATACCCATATTCAACTGGCGATCCTATGTGGAGTTACTTCACTGCTGTAGCAGGACAAGTAAGTTAACAGCTTTTAATGTTCACTAGTGGGGATGTATTTTTTTTTTTGTGGGTATTTTTATCTTCCATTTAACTCCTAGTTGTTTAGATGGGGCCAGGAACGGAACCATTCTTTTGAGAACAACAAAGTCTTTAATTTGCTTGCTCCTATAATTGCTTTATTGCAGTATTGATAATCAATGTAAGCATGAAGTGCACGTCTGTAGCATTCTCTTTCCGCTGGTTTTTGCAACACAATCTGTTTCAGATAATCTAAACTATGTTACAGAGACAAATACATTTTGGCAAACCCAATAAAATGGTCTCCAAATAGGTAAGCAAATGTTGGTGATCTCAATGAAGGTATTGTTTTCTACAATATTTGTGAACTAAGTACAACAAAGTTGAATCTGGTTTGCTATGGACCCAAAATGGGGACCCCACAATGGTGTGCTTCATGAGCAAGCCTGACAAATTTCAATAGATATACATAATTATACAGCAGTGGGCATTTCAGTTTCCCTTTTCACAAGGAATTACCCCTCAAATATTTGTTTTCTTCTTCATACAACCACCTCTACAATCAAAGCTCATTCCCCATTGATTTTTGTTGATGTGTTACTTTTGCAGACCTGAGCCACTGGGTTTTGCAGCGTGAATCTTTCTGGATTCACTATGCTGTGCATTATTCCGCGGTCTTGTGGTTGGGTCCGGATTCGTAGTCTTTTCTCTTTTTTTTTTGTTGTTTTTTTTTCGTACCCAGGTGGGCGTCGGCGTCACACCTCCTTGGTTGCATTTCCGGTGACGTCGGCATACTTTCTGCGGAAGCTCCCACTCTTGGGCGCCATCTTCAGATTCTTTTTTTCCGCGGTCTGGTCTGGATCGTTCCCGTTTGGGCTCCAGACATTTTTGGAGAAAGAAGAAGGAAAATGCAGAAATTGGAAAGAAAAGTCATCTGAAAACTCCAGGAGACTTCATCGACGAGGAGTCGGCGAAGGAGAAGGTGAATTCATCGAGATCTTCGACGAACACGCGACCAGGGAGGCCCTGGACGCTCGATGATGGACAACACGCCGTTCAAGTTCTGCCGTAACTGCCACCACAAGTACGTGCAGAAGGACCAGCACCCGGTATGCAACCTTTGTCTACCGGTAAATCACAAAAGCGAGGACTGCAACGCCTGCTCCGCCTTCGCCCCGAAGACACTTCGAGTGAGGGAGAGACAGAGGGTAGCGCACGCCGCCCTGCAGGGGAAGGCTCCGACTCCGTCCCTCTACGAGCTGGGGATGTCTTCCGAGGAAGAGGACAACGCTGCTGCTGAAGACGACAGCTACACTGTCGTAGAGACCGATTACACGAAGACTTCTGATAAGGTAGGAGACTCTCTGGCCCCCAAGAACCCGAGAGACTGAGTCTCAAACACGAGGGCAAGGCCCCGAAAACGCCGACGCCAAAACACCAGGCGCCCGCGAGTACTCACAGGCCCAGCGGATCCTCTGAGAAGGAGTCCCCGGCGCCGAGAGCTGTTGAACAGCAGAAGTCGTCGAAAATCACCGATCGACACCGAGGGAGAACAGGCTCAGAGTGAGGGGGTCTGTGGAGCCCTACAGATGCAGTCAGGCACATCAACTACCTGGAACTGAAAACTGTGTTGCTAGCCCTCCAGGCTTTCCAGAAGCACCTGTACAACCAGAAGGTGCTAATACAAACGGACAACACCACAACGATGTTTTACATAAACAAACAGGGGGGAACTCAGTCGTACTGTAAAAACTAGGTCAGGGACAATCAATATTTGCCCGGCGGTATCGCCTCTTTAACCCACGAAATATTAATCAATGAAGAGGCAGGCGCTGGAGACTGGAAGGCAGGAAACAAGGTTTATTTTCTCCGGAGGAGAACACATCAGTTCAGACAGCCAGTATCGTCACGCGGTGCTCTACCCGCATCTCTGAGGCCTGGCCTCTTATACACAGTTTACGAATTTTATTGCAGGTAACACATTCTTGTAATGCTTTGAAGTATGAAAGGACATCCTCGGATTCTCCCCTTCAGGCCCGTTCCCACACACATTTACAGTTGAAGTCCCCACCCCGGTCACAACAGGTGATGATCATCGCGCAGCTGGACATTCCGCCGATTCACGGAATGTGGGGGGTTGATCGGATCTCAGAGGGTGGGGGCTTTGATCAACTCGAGGGTCCTTTAATGGGGGGAAGCTTCCTACTGTCCGGGGGGGGGGGGCAATAAACAGTATCCGCAGAGCTAGGTGGCGGCCTGGGAACGAGGAAGGCAAACGGGCACACAGGAAAGGGGGTTTGTATCAAAGGGCCTGGGACCATGAAAGGAATGAAGGGAGGTGTCACGCTGGGAACAGGATGGGGTTCTGAGGCAGAGCTGCGCTGAAGAGGGGTTTATGACCCAAGGCATGTGAGAGCGTGGGGGGTTTGTGAGGGCGAAGGGCTGTGTTGGGGGCCAGTGGCGTGCAGAGGGTGGTTCTGATCGAGGCACCTAAAATGGCGGGTGCGTACGACAAAAAGTGTGGCATCAGGGGAAAAGGCAAGATGGCGCAGATAATGTTTACCAAACAGTACTAATTTTCCACAGTACCCTCTGTCAAACCTGGCACAGGAGATCTGGAAATGGGCTATACCACTAAAAATAGACCTGCTAGCCATACACCTGCCAGGGAAGGACAATGTAGAAGCAGATTGGCTCAGCAGGCAGACTTCAGCGTCCCACGAGTGGGAACTCCATACTGAGGAAACCGAGACTATTCAGGAAATGGGGCACGCCAACAATAGACCTATTTGCAACACACCGGAATGCAAAATGCCAGTACTTTGCATCCAGGCAACCAGAGGCACTGTCCCAGGGGAATGCCCTATGGATAAGCTGGTTGTAAACATTTGCCTACGCTTTTCCCCCCGATACCACTGATCCCGAGGGTTCTCAACAAATGCATGAAGAGCAACATGACGCTCATCCTTGTGGCACCACAATGGGCCAGACAGACCTGGTTTTCTCAGATAATGGAGATGGCGCAGGGGCCACCACACAAGTTCCCAAAAAGAAGAGACCTACTCTCCATGGAAAACGGAGAAATCCTACACCCAGAGCCAGAGAGCCTCAACCTCTAAGCCTGGCTCCTGAGGACTTAGAATTCGCACACCTAAAACTATCAGAGAGCACCCTGCGGGTGCTACGAGAGGCAAGAAGGCCCCAGCACACGCAAGTGCTATGGGGAACAATGGAAAAGATTCACTCAATGGTGTTGCAAGAAACAGCTCCAAAGGAAACTGACCAAGGAATCCACGGTGCTAAGGTACCTCACGCACCTAATTAAGGCTAGGCTAAGCTCATCCTCGCTGGAAGGAACTAAAGGAATAGCGTCGCCAAAAAGAATGCCGCCACCTGCATGGAACCTAAATGTGGTACTGACGGAGCTCATGAAAGCACCTTTCGAACCCGTTCACAAAGCATCACTGCAAATGTTGACAATGAAGACGGCCTTCCTGGTGGCAATCACCTCGCTACGGAGGGTGAGCGAACTGCAGGCACTCACACTGCAAGAACCCTACATCCAGATACAGTGACAGGGTCGTGATGAGAACAGACCCACACTTCATGCCAAAGGTGGTGTCAAGGTTCCACATGAACCAGAGTATTCAGATACCTAGCTTCTTCCAAAACCCCACCACAAGCGCAGAGAGGTCACTCCACACCCTAGACGCTAGAAGGGCTGTGATGCACTACATTGAGAGAACGAAGGAACACGGGAAAACAAAACAGTTCTTCGTATCCTTCGTAAACCGTTACATGGGCAAACCAGTCACTGAAAACACCATAGCGTGATGGATCGCACAGACAATACAATTCTCCCACAAACAAGCTGGCCAGGAACTAACTGGAGGGGCACAGGCCCACTCCACCAGGAAGAAAGGAGCAACAATTGCTTTTCTGGCCAACACACCAATCCAGGACATATGCCTGGCGGCAACATGGGCTTCAGTGCACACTTTCACTAAGCACTATTGCGTGGATGTACAGATGAACAAAGAAGCACAAGTAGGACAGAAAGTGCTTCAACATATATTCAACAACCAACGCTCATCTTCCACCCAACCGCCACAAAAGTGAGGAAAACGCTACAAAATCTATGCACAGCATAGTGAATCCAGAAAGATTCACGCTGCAAAACGAACAGTTTCTTACCTGTCGGTGTAGTTTTGCAGCTTGAAGATCTTTCTGGATTCACTAGCGAACCCACCCGCCTCCACCAGAAAGATGAGGCCGGAGAAGAAGGTGGAAACACATAGAAAGAAAGAAAGTTAAAACTTAGAAGATACGTGAAAGGATACGTGAAAAGAATTACGTTGAAAAAAGGATTAACAAACAAAGCCATGGATTCACTACAAAGACAGAAAAGGAGAAAGACAGAAAAAAAGAATCCGAAGATGGCGCCCAAGGGTGGTAGCTTCCGCCGGAAGCACGCCGACGTCACCGAAGGTACACCAAATGGTGGGACGTCTACGCCCACCTGGGCTACGACAAAAAAAAAAAAAGAGAAGAATCCGGACCCAAGCACCAGATTGCGGAATATGCACAGCATAGTGAATCCAGAAAGATCTTCAAGCTGCAAAACTACACCGACCGGTAAGAAACTATTCGTTTCTGCTGACTAATATAGAGCCATACTTTTATCGGAAATATTTTCCAGAACCATAATAAATATAGCAGCCCGTTCTCCCCGTTCACCCCGCCTCAAGACATCTAACCCCCGAACTGGACTTACCGCGCTGGTCTGCGCGTCTGGTCTGCTGGTCTTCCCAGGAACAGGGAGCTGCTTCTGTGCCTCCCAAGCTGGTCGGGCCGATCTCATGCCACCGGAAGGACACGGCATGGACCTGGCAGTAGTGAAGACCGGAGTGGAGAGACTCCCCGGGCCCACACCGGAGACGAGTGATACCGCGTTGTCCGTTGCGGCCGCTGAAGATTGGCGCGTCTGCCCCCCCTGCACAAGGGAGGACACAACATGCAGGGGTAAGGCGCCCCGCACCCGCGCTACACGGTGGGGTGGATAATTTCACCTCACCGCTTCAACTGGGGATATGATTGATCTGGCGATCCCTGGCCCTAAGATGGCCGCCGCCCAGGACATGCAATATCTGAGGGGAAGATCGTAGAGGCTGCCCCCACCTTACCAATTCATACAGCGAGCTTGGTTGCCCCCCCAACATTGCCGGATCGTGTTGCGGGCTGAGGAAAGGCCCCCCCACCTGCTGCTCACGGTGGGCTCCCCATGCCTACTAATTTAACAGTATGGAGCTAGGCTTGGACCGATGGATAATGCCTGGCCCTAAGATGGCCACCTCCTAGGATGCTGAAATAACGAGAGTTTGCTCCTGCGCAAGCCCTTCCCACCTGCCCCATATCATAGAGGATAGCTCCCCCCACCCCCCAGGTAACCTAACCATGAGAAAGCTCAAGTAGGATGGTAATCAATAAGGTCAACCCTCCGCCTACTCCACTGAAGTTAGCGTCTTAAGGACCCTTCTAAGGTATCAACCTACTGCATGTTTCCTTCACCCTCCTGCAATATCCACTCCCATACCTCGGCCTACGCCCTGCTCCCCCACTACCTTCTTCACAACACCTTCAACCAAACACTTAGTTTACTCGTTGCCTCCTCAATCACGGCCCCCATTTCAAGGCAAACCTTCTAGTCCCCTTGCTCATCTCATTAACCCCCCCCCCCCCCCCCCCCACACAGCCGGCAATAATGCCACCAGGCACGCCACCCTCAGTCGTACCTCCTACCTTGACCCATATGAAACCTCACGGCGTGAACGCCTTCGTGATTAGCTTCCCCCCAACCTCTCTCCAAAAGCAAGAAGAAACCACAAACACAATTTAATCAGACAACACCCAGAAACTCTATTTGCTGACATATACCACTGCTCCTCCAAAGGACAGATTAAGATGGACCTCATCTTCCACACACATAGTCCGGAAAGCTGGAACACCGTATTGAGAATGCAACTTCACATATCTAAAACGATGACCACCTCACACAGCTGCAAATTGACAACCTCCCTCCCTAACCAAGCAAATAGAAGAGGGAATACTTCAGTGACCATTTACTCAAATGGCACAGTTTTGGTACAGGACAATGAGAACCTAGAGGCCTTCGACTCCCTCTTCCCCACCCTTTGCTCAGCACACCTGCAGTCACGGCGTCCTTCTCCACCCCATCCTAATGCCCTAAGCTACCTCCCTCTGCAGGAGTTGGAAATATCTTCCTCCCCCCTCCAGACGAGACCCCCCCAGTCCCCCCCTCAAACTCCCCTCATCGCGCTGTCCATGTGAACCATATCCTTCAGGTCTCTAAAGACGACCAGCGCCCGCATCCCCCGTTATCTTCTCCTTCTCTTCATCACTCAAGCATCCCAGGAGCTCAGCCCACTGACCCCCATCAACCTACCAGAGAAGACCAAGCCCCACCGCCCCAGCAATCTTACCCGCTCCAACAACATAACACCCTCCCTAGAGCCTGGTCTACTGACCCCCGCATCACTCTAACCGACCTATGGCGGAAGAGCCCAAGACCTAACCCCCTACCAAGGGCTTCTAATACTGACAGCCAGGTTGACCTTCCCAGCACTAAACCCCTAATGGGGACCTGGCCCCCCTTTCCTCGAGATGCCCCTACCCAAAACTGCTCATCACCAGCCCTGGAAAATATGGCGCACCGGTTAACCTTACTAGAGTCCGCTAGAAATGATATGCAGCGGCCTGGATGACATCCTTTCCAACCTAGATAAGGCTCGTAAGCCCCGACATGTCCAACACAGGGCCTCCGATCCGACTGACTCTTTTCCTCTTAATTCCTGTTCTGGAAAGTTACCCACTCCCGAGAAACGACCGCCAAGGCCCCCTAGAACTGACGCAGGGATCCCACTTCAATCTCCCTCAAACTTTAGCCCCCGCATCTGAAGCTCCGACATACTCTAGTAAAGATGTGGAGATCCAATCAAATAGGCCTCTCAGATCTGCAGCAGCAGTGTCCGATGAAGAAGCTATGGACCTAGCCTCCACCTAGGTCTCCCATCCCTCAATTGCCACCAACGCCAAGATCCAGGTGATCACTGGCTTCGGAAGAGATTTCACACCCGTGACGCTTACCAGACCTCCACCCGCCCCCACCTTCATACTGAGGGCCCCTTAAGAAAAGCAGTCGACCAAAAACAATACATCTACTAACTGCATGCTCATTAAATGTAGATCTGCCCACAAGCATGCACCGGAACTTGCCGAAGCCATCCTCTCTCAGGACTCGGACATTGCGTTCATCACGGAGACTTGGCTAAATGAGTGCTCCCCACCTTGCTTCGACAGGTTAGTGCCCCCGGGTTTCAAGCTCATCAATAAAGACAGAATAGACCAACGCGGTGGAGGGATAGCCATCATCCATAAAGAGGATATTGCCATTACTGTAATGGACCCTTGCGAATATAACCCCTTTGAATGTTTATCGGTCTCCATTAAGCTTAAGGACAACAGCCCGTTAGTAGGTCACCTTCTCTACCACCCACCCGGCAACACCCCTACTTTAGGGAACATCTTTCTGACCTGATTGCCCATTGCGCACTCAAAGACATTAACCACAATACTGGGTGATCTCAACCTACGTTGGAATGAATCAAATAACGCCCTAATCCAATCGCTTAATACTCTCCTTTGTGACAATAACCTTTCCCAACATTGCTCCGAAGAAACTAATAAAGGAGCGACCTTGGATGCCATCATTGCCCAACAAGACACAATTACAATCGACCACATCCTCCCAGTGGACTGGTCGGTTCATCACATGATCTTATTCCACATTAACCAAAGAGTCCTATCCCTGCCTCCTGTGCAGGATCCCCCCAAATGGAAATTTCTCCCAGATTCCCCTGGAAGTCATGGAAGATAGGCTAAAGCTGCTCCTTCCTAACGACAAAGATCTATCCACAACCGATCTTACCTCACTCTATAACCATTAATATGGTAAATCTCCTCGACAAACTAGCACCATTGAAACAAAGAAAGAACCGAGCCATTACGTCCAGACCTTGGTTCGACTCTGACACTAATGAAGAAAGGAGACAATTAGAGCTGCAGAAAGACAATGGAGAAGAAGCGTGCCTATCTCCCACCGAGACAAACTTAGAACTATCCGGAAGAAGTATAATAACCATATTAAGAACAAGAAATCCATGTATTTCCGATCTGCTCTCGACAGCGCAAAAAACAGACCCAAGGAGCTCTTCAGTATTGTTAGACAACAAACTTCCAAACCGGATTCCTCTCATGGACAGGCCTCCAAAGAACGTTGCGACAGCTTCGCCAACTTCTTCAATGACAAGGTCTCCAAGATCGAGCGCTCTCTGGCAATCCACTGCTCTCCCCGACCCCATAGCAGCATGGGGGGGGGGGTGCTTGGTAGCGCTCCACCACCAAATACTAAACCATGGTCACTCTTCCAGCCCATTCTAGAAGAGGAAATAGTCAAACTTCTCTCCACCTCGAAACCTTCATCTCATACCCTTGACCCCCTTCCTGCTCTTCTAACCAAAAAACAAACTCTCCCTAGCCCCACTGTGGTGCAGGATCATTAACAGCTCCTTAAAAACCGGAACCTTCCCAGATTGCCTGAAAGTTGGACAAGTCACCCCATTGCTAAAAAAAACCAGGCCTTGATACAAATGACTTAAACAACTTTAGACCCGTCTCCAACCTTCCTCTCCTTTCCAAAATACTAGAAATGTGTTCTTCAACAACTAACACGGCACTTGGACAATACCAACCTCCTTGACTCACATCAGTCAGGATTCAGAAAAGGGTGTAGCACGGAAACTGCAATCCTTAACGTAATTGATGACATACACAAATCACTGGACCAAGACCAATGCTGCCTCCTCATTCTCCTTGACCCATCGGCAGCATTCGACTCAGTTGACCATATTCTTCTCCTCAAAGCCCTCAAAGAAAGGGCAGGACTAGATGATGTGGTCCTCAATTGGTTCTCCTCTTTCCTGCATAATCGCTCACAAAGAATCAAAATGAGAAGCTTTGAATCCGACCTTCATCCAGTCAATAGAGGAGTTCCTCAAGGTTCAATGCTCTCCCTTCAACTCTTCAACATCTACATGGAACCCCTCTCCAGCCTACTCAGGAAAGCTAACATACCCTTCCACCTCTATGCGGTCGATGCCCAAATTCATCTGGAAATCTCCTCCGCTAAAGACATTCACAGACTCAACGAAACACTAAAGGAAGTCCAACGCTGGCTGTCGAGCAACCATCTAAAGCTGAACCCTGACAAAACTGAATTACTCCTCATCTCGAACAAAGAAGAGAACCCACAAATTATCGAATGGCTAAAAGATATAGACGCTCTCAATGAGAATCTCTCCCTAGCGGACTCCGTCAAATCACTAGGCATCACATTTGACTCCAAACTAGACCTGACCAAACACATCAAGATCTCTGCTAAGAGCGCCTTCCTTAATCTGAAGCTACTAAGCAAAATAAAACCTTTCATTCCACCCAATGATCTCAAACAAGCCACCCAAGGATTGGTGTTGTCAAGACTTGACTATGGGAATGCAATCCTCTCCGGAATACCCAAAATACATCTTGCTCCTCTGAAAACAACCTTCAACGCGGCTGCCAGAATGGTCACTGGAATAAAGAAATTTGACCATCTCTCCGGCACTAAAATAACTCAAATGGTTACCAATAGAATTGCGGGCGAACTTTAGAACAGCCTGCCTCACCCACAAAGCCCTTCACACAGGCAAACCTGAATATCTGGCGGCCAAACTTAAACAAGCATTTACAATGCAATGGTCTCGGCATTATTAAAGGTAGAGCTATTGGCATTGCTCATTTTTTTTTTTTTTTTTTAAATCCAAAATAAATGGCATTGTCATTTACATTGCCAATAGTGTAATCGCTCGCAAATGCATGACCGATTGCATTTACACACACACAGAGCCACACACACAGAGCCACACTCCTACACACAGAGCGCCACACTCCTACACACAGAGCGCCACACTCCTACACACAGAGCGCCACACACAGAGCGCCACACAACATAGTTGGAAAAGTATTTTAGTGCTCAGCTCTCGCCTACTTATAGCAGCAAAGAAAAAAGTGCAAACTACACAAAACGAAGCTTACAAGGTGGGCCTTATGGTGCAGCAGTCGCTTTCTTTGTACAGTACATAGTATTGGAGTTGAAAGCCAAATGGAAATGATTTTTAAAGGACAAAACACAAGGCCAAACAAGTATGCCGTTAAACCCAAAGGAGAATAATGTTTAACACCACCGGCAGTCCACTCAAACAGAAATCTGTTCACCTCCTGGCTCACTCGGCTTATGTTCTCGGTCGATTAAACCAGCACAAACAAGTTAGTCAATAGCAACAGCTGCTATTTACAGCGCTTCGAATCGGAAAGTTGAAACACCAAGCACTATACAAAGGCATGCCTTTCACGTGATCCACCTGCGGCCTCGGCTGTTCAACATAAAGTAGGAAACGAAATATGCTGCGAGTAAGGAAGGCCTCACTTTAAAATACCCGATTGCGAAATTGAGCTAGCTTGTAAAGGCAGAAATAAGGAAAACCAGTGTTTAAAACAGATGTCGCCCTTCAAGCTGTGCAGCCAAGCGGATTTAGATGGGGACACCGCAGAAGGAGTGACAGGGGACTGGTAGAGGATGCAGGGTGGAGACCTATGTGCGGGATACAGGGGGTGAGGAACAGCTAGAGCGTTGGGAGGAAATTCAGGAATGAGTGAAGACAGTCGTGGGAGCGGGGGCTGGAAAATGTGGTCCATCAACTGGTCTGGGGTTAGAAACAGTCGGGGGGGGGGGGGGCTGGGACGACAACGGAGACGCCCTGTGCGTGGACTGTGGGGGCAGGAGCAAGATTCCACGCACACTCCCACCTGCCCGCAGCATCGCTTACCTTGTCCCCGGCGCCTACGCTGTGCAGCAGCAGCTCGGGGTTGGTGGCAGGGCGCGGGCTGCCCTGGGGGGCTCCTCGGCCGCCACACCCCAGGAGGAGGGCGAGAGCGGGACGGAGGAGGGCTGCGGGAAGGGGGGGAGGCGGGCGGAGCCGAGCAGCTCCGGAAAGGTGTGCGAGGACTGTGGGGGCAGGAGCAAGATTCACCGCACACTCCCGCCCGCAGCATCGCTTACCTTGTCCCCGGTGCCCCCGCTGGCAATAACAATACATGCAATGGGTAAGGGTTACCACGTTTAAAGGCAGACATTGCTTTGTGTTGCACAGAAGTGTTACTCCAATTTTATATAACGTTAAGGTGAACAAATGTGAGTTGTCTGTGGGTATAAACCTCAGGTATTGCTAGTATGTATTATACACATGTATGTACACATTCACAGTAAGTGTGTGTAATGCCTGCACAATAGCTCAATCGACATTTTACGTCTTCCAATGACTGAATCGAGTCCATTGCTAATGGAAAATGAGTCCATGACATTCATCTCACCTTCTGTTTATTTACAGACAGCTACTTGCTTGGTCTGTAGTAGGAAAAGTTACACCGCACTGGAAAAAAGAAAAACAATAGTAGACGTATGCGTTTAATACCACTCTTAGGTGAATATGGACTTTATGCAATTCATGTACTCCGAAGTCCTTAAGTAATGTAACTGGTTCAATTGTAAAGCGCTCCGCCTCCTTCCGGTAACGTTCGCGCTATATAAAAACGAATAAATAAGTTAACCAGGGTTTGATAACCAGGGTTTGATATTGGCTATGAGGACACTTGTGAGTTGTAGTCCTTCAAGCCTGTGGTCCACACGAGAGCCTTACCCCTCAAACTATAGTCTGTAACTAATTACACTGGCCCTAACAACTCTATCGACACATTCAGTGGACATGATCCTAATAATGAGAGCGATGGAAGAAGGGCTGCTGCCATTAACAGAGCAAATGCGGGAAGCAGTCAGTGTTGGACGAGCTGCAACCTCTGAGACTACGGGCAGTGCACAAACTAGGGACCAGCATTGTAATTGGCTGCCAAGAATGTCCTGTAACTCGGTGAAGTCCCCAACATGCGACGGCTTGCAGAAACAGCAGAGCCTAACCACAGACCGATGTCCTAACTGGTGCCGGGACCCCCCGAGGTAAGCAGTGTCTTACCATGCCGGTCGGCCGGTTCCCATGCCCCGCTGCAAAGAGAACCCATGGAAGTGCTTCAGTGAAGAGCGGGCGTGTGCGTAGCCTTCTAGAAGCTGAGTCTCATGTACCAAGGCATGAACAGATGTAGACTTCTACTCCCTGTAAGTGAAGGTGAATGCTTCCAAAGTACAAAAAATACTGTGCAACTCCCCCCTACGATGATGCAATGAAACTGCAATGAAAACGCCCACACACTGTACGTAAAGCGCATGGTGGGGGTATGATTATTCTGAAATGCAGAGCGCAAGAATGCACGCGAACACAGCAGAAACAAGGGATTGTTACCTCCTCGGTAGACGCTGCTCTCCTGGTTTTACCGAGCAGCAAAATGGCGGCCGCAAAGCTCTGAAAATTTCGGATTCGGGGGCGTGTTTTTGGCGTTCTGAGTGACTGATGACGTCACAGAGCGAAAGAACGCCAAAAACACGCCCCCGAATCCGAAAGAGACGGGGTTTGATTGGAGTAACGCCCCTCTTATCCAATGGCTGGCCTCCGTTGAGGGAGCCAGCCAATGGAAGAGAGACGGGTTCAAGCCCCATACTACAAATCATTAAATCTCCCACCGGAGACTCCTCGACCTAAAAAGCAGGTTAGAACAGGAACCTTGGAAGCTCTAACACTCTACTTCTGATCCCACTAAAAACTCAAACAAAAAAACAGGGACTGGTCCTTTGGCGGGAATGCGCCCAAAATTTGGAACTCTATCCCCCAAAACCCCCCCCCCCCCACATCAGAACTATTCCTTCTTTCCCTAAATTCAAAAGTCAGCTCAAAATCCTGTTCCTTGATCGCTCCTTAACTGTCTGATAGGATCACCCTGGAGTGTCCTAAGAGATTCTGCTCCGCGCCCGGGATGGCCAAAACCATGTAATGGATTTCTCCCTCTTCCTCCTACTGTGACTCGTACCTTGAATGTCTCTTTGCACTGTATTGTACTTTGCTCTGCTTTGTTTGCTTTCTTTTGCACCGCTTTGTAATTATGTGAAGCGCTCCGATACCTTGCGATCTGGCTAGCGCTATACAAAACTTCTTAAAAAAACCAGCTTCATAATCCTGTATTGTTAATCTGTGAAATTGTTTTGCAACAGTGACACGGGTACCCATGTAGTAGTTCTGTAGGATATAAAACAGACGTTAACTTTGTTGTATAAATATAAATTGAATAATGAAATTGTGGAGGGAATTTTTTTCTTATTTACTTGTAATGCATAAAACAGTGGTGTGACCAGCCTGGGCATCGGATAAAAATGCCCAAAAAACAGCAAGGTGGGGATGTATGTTTTTTCTGGTGCATTAGCTGGGCATGTCGTTGCTAGTTCAATAGCTTGAGTGGCTGAAAAAAGTGTGTTTTAGTTGTCATTCAAAGCCCTTAAGAATAAGGTGTAAGTGGAGCAGGTGTCTGCGTAGTTGCTTCACCGTGACCACCTACACTGCAACTCTGGAAACGTGGAGGAAAAAGCACAGTTGAAATGAAATAAGACATAATCACAGGGTCCTTGACAAATGTGGGATATGTAGTTTTGCTTTATGGTATAGGAGTGCAGTTCTTATTGAGGATCTCAACTTACCATTCTGCAGTGGCAGTGAAAATATGACTGAAAACACTGGGTTATGGAGAACTTTTTTTATTTGTTTATTTTTTGAGTGAACTATTTGCTGACCTTTGAACGTCCGCCAATTTCGAACGTCTGCCAATTTCATTATGTGATGTATGAGATGGCCAAGAAACATGCAAATGGGGAGTTCTGGTGTAGTATTTTTTTTTTTTCCCCCAGTAGTATTCTAGTAAAAGGTTTGTTACTGAAACGATCATTTTAAGGATAATAAAGAAACAATGGTTTTTAGTCTGAAGAGTCCCTTTTTATCGATCTTCACTGATGTACAGAAAGGGTTTGAGGTCCGAGGGCCTCAATTAATGTTGGTAGTTGTACCATCCGTTCCATTTTCATCATGAAGTTTCCAAAATGTTTGTAATCTACACTTCTTGGAAGGGAAATAAAATCACTGTTCTAATATAGTGTTTTGACAATGGGGAAGCTATGGATTCAGAATAAGAAGAATCAAAGGACAACGTATCTATCCCAGAAATAGTAACATTGCAAAAAATTCTCAATGATAAATCAATTAATGATTTAGGCAGTACTTGCTGCTTTATATACAACTTTGTATGCCCCTATAAGATGTCATTGTTCACCTCCTAATAGTGTCAAATGTCATTGTTCACCTCCTAATAGTGTCAAATTGCTTAATGGCTTGTAGCGTCATTAAATCTTTTTCAGTTTAATCTGATCAATAGCTTTAAATCCCACCTCCCTTTTAAGGCCATATTTTTTTTGTTGCTTTAATCTCTCCTCATATTGACCTGGTTTGCTGATGCAGTGATCTATATTCAAAAGTCTTTGAGGAAATAAAGCACAGGATTGCAAACTATTTGCATCACTGATCAAATTATCTCACTGCCCCTCCCCCCTTCGTATAACAATCTATATTTTCCAAAACTAATTATAGACAGAATTGATTAGCCCATTGAGGCCATGTCTGGCCTTTGCACAGGTCATCTCTGCCTCTGTACCCCTTTTTATTTTTTCTATTTCTCTTAAAACGATTCGGCTGCTTTTGCATCCCCAATTTTGTTCAAGGTTTTTGTTTTCCAGAAAGGTAATGTATCTAGTGCATGTTTATAGCAGCAACATTGTCCTTTCTTGTGTGTTCTCTATTCCTCCTCTTTGGATAACGATTGAAATGTTGACTCTAGTGCTGTTAAACCAGCTTGGCCAGTCTAAATATATTCTTGCCAGAAACCGGATATGTTTTACCATGAAACAGGTAAAGAATGACTGACTACAAAACTACTGCTTGGACAGAGTTTTTGGATTGCTGCTGGAGCGTGTTCCTGTGTGAACTCTGAATAGGTTTTAAAACCCAGCATACTGGTATTCTTTTGACTTGTATTTAGTGTTTTTTTCTTTCTTTTTTTATGCCAGTCATCTTATTAGATTTGATTTGCTTTGCAGAGAATCTTTTATCTCGATCATTTGTTGGAGAGACTTCAGCCTTCATGAGTTGAGTGGTGTGAAGAGGACACCAGGTGGGATTATCAAGTAGAAGTTAAAGATAGTAATTCGCAATTTGTAGCTAAACACTGCATTGCATTGCTTTGCAAAGTATGGGTCATTTATGGGTTCGTCTATTAAGGATATCAAAAACTTATTAAACACTGATTCATTGTGAATGTTGCATCCTGAATCCTTCTCTGCAAGCATATTGATCAGCCTTATTGGGTTCAAACTTTTTAGTTTATAAAAAAAAAACTATGAAATGGGATGCAGACTAACTCCCATCATTTCGTTTTGCCTTTTTTACACACTAGGAGAATTAAAAATTAAACTGCTTCTTGAATGTCTACATTCCAAGAGCTGGTGGAATTGCTACTTTTTGTGTTGAAGTAAACCTTTGCAGTGCTTTTAGGTCTCGGCCTAAAGACGGCGGAAGTGCTTTCTCGGCAGAGAAATATTGTGATCATGTCAGCCGGCAAAAGGAGACAAGTGCTGGGCACGCGCCCAGCAATCCTAATGGGAGAGGGAGCGACAAGTTCTGGCCACGCGCGGATTCAGTCGCGCGCACGGTGCCAGCGTCCCCGCCGCGCGCCGATCACTGCTCTCTTCCTGGCCGGCATCCAGAAGTTTCTTAACGCAGTGAGGGCACTGAGAGGTAGGTGCTTGTCTTGTTTTCAAGCTCGTGCTCGGTCTCCCTCGCCTTATGTCCCGCTGAGTAGCAGTTAGAACGGTAGCCCGATTATCTGCGTGTGAGAGAATGAGTTTTTTAAATTAAATATGCATGCATCTTGTAAAAATGCGAAGGCTCCGTTTTACAGCGTGGGTTCAAGTGAGCTGAGCCAATCACCAAGCGTTAGGGATCCTGTTCAGTGTGCCTCGAGTCGAGTTTTAGTGAGTACATTAAAAGTCTGTTTGCAGCCCCGCTGGTCCAAGGGAGAACGCTTCCACGCGCAGCCTGCGTGCTCAGGCATGGCCAGGACACTCTGCCGGCTCTCGACTGCTCCTGGCGCCCAAAGGCAGGCAGCTTCCTGTGTGCTGGTTGCAGCCAGAGGCTCCCGGTGAGTTTAGCGGGTGTGCACATGCAAGGTGCCCCGTGGTACTGCACTCTGTACCAGGGAGGGGTAGAAAGGGCTCGGTGCCCTGTGCTCTGAGGGCGGCTGGGTGGTGCTCCCATCCTCCTGCCGTTACCTCCTGAGTGTATCACCAGCTGTGAGGCTTGTCCGAGGCAGGGAGTGCAGGAATGTGTTTTCCACCCTGCTCTTCTGCAGCCTGGACGGATGCCACGCAGCCACGCCCGACACTCTGCATTTCTTTCCTGTTTGGAGTCTATGGTTTTTGTGCCACTTTTTGGGGAGTTTGTGTTGTTTGCGCTGTGAGGCACCAGTGAAGCCACTAGTCGTTTCTAGTAGTGTTCAGAGCCCGCCCAAACTTTATTTTCTATGTTCTCCGTACAACAGTAGGCAGCGTAGGCACACCGTATGGAACTATTGGTACAGGGGCCTCTTGGCCAATCGTCTCAGTGGCATGGGGATAGATATTTAATTCTCGCTTGTTTTCACCTTACTTCGGATAAGTAGTTGTTGTTTGTACTGCCAGTTTGAATTTTGCCCAAATAGTAATGCCTGAAGCAGCCATTGAAAAGTCAAGTAGCCTTGGCTGATCCTAACAGTTATTTTTTTCTGAAATCCAGTAACTTGAATGGTGAATTTTAGAAGTGGGCTGTAAGATTGTAACCTTATGAGGAGTTGTGGCCAACTGAGTAAAATAAGTATAATAATTTGGTGGTCCAACAGGAGTTGTCTGGGAGCTGTTGGAGGATATAGCGTTGTTGGTACTGCCCGCTAACACGACCCATTTCCTGCTATTATGTGTTAGAGCACTGCTTTGTTAAACAAATGCCGGGCCCGCGATTAGCTAGTCAATTATTCAATGCAATTCCATATTTTCAAGCCTTTTCTGTGCCCCTATTTACTTGACTGCAATGAGAGCAATGAGTCTTGCGACTAATTTGGCTTTACTAGGTGCATTCTTGCTTAGTCATGGGAGGGCACCACTCATAAGCGCCACTGTGGCACGTAGCCTTTATCACTCTCACTGTGTAGACATATGAATGACTGTTTCTGTGACTGTAAATCTTTCTGGAAAAAATAGTTACTGGTATTCCATCGCTTTTAAGTTCTTTATTCATTTATTAACTTGACAGGTTGTCCTGCCTTCCTTTTCCGATGTGCTGTAATATGGGCTTTAATAGCACTTTAAATCTTTAGAACTAGTGGGCTCTTAGTACCCAATAACTATCCAGTTGACTATTGCTTGTAATGTCTTTATTGTAGCTGTATTTGAATAACTTTTTTTTAATTAACTTCTTCAAACCCTGTATTGAAGACTGCTTCCCAAGCTTTTGCTAGCCCGTATCATGTAATTCTCTAAAACCAGTTTCATACCCTTTGAGGCTTTTAACATGCAATAATGGCATTATCTCCTTTTAAGGTCCCTCGGCTACTGGATAATTCTTCTTACTCATAGGGTCTCCACCTAGGTTTTTAACCACTGGGTTCTCATGCAGAACCACTCAAATTTTATTGGTCAGCATGGCCACTGGCTACTACCAGAGAAGATCCTAGTTTTATTTTTTAAGCTGGCCAAAGTTGACAAACTTACTGCACGTTCATTTGAACTTTCCCCTCAATTATAGTTTTGAATGTAGGAATGAAACACAGACCACTTCCATCAATTGTCTTAAAAATGTGTTTTCTGTCTCCTTCCTGAAGAAAGAAGTTCTGGAGAAACCTCCGTCTTAGTGGAGAATACATTTTATCCATCCTTCTACAACACCTCTGTCCTTAATTTATTTGGTCCAGTTCAGAGCATGCCTTCCCAAGAGGTCTGTAATGTAGCTATAAGAGGTAACTGGAGGATTGGCAGTTGACTCCTCTTGGAAAACGTTTCTAGCATTTCCTTGGGACCCTGTAAACACAGATCGTGGTGGTGGTGGTGGTGGTGCTTGTTGCAGACATATATGTAGATACTAATCCGATAATGAATAGTAAATCCACTCCTACTTAAGCTAGTAAGAGAACAATTTGAGAGGTTGTTGTTTTGACAGCTAAGTTGCAGTTGCATGATTTTGTGGGCGGTAGGAGTAGGTGGGGGTGGTGGGAGACTGTGATGAAGGAGAGACCTAGTGTCTTTGTTAGATACACACTAATTGTTTTCACATGCCCAAGAATGGGTAATGATCACGTTAACACAATCTTTGATTGCTTTATGTAATACTCTTTAAAGAGAGCATAACTGACACATCAAAGAGTATGAACACGGAACGTTCTGAAACATCCAACAGTTTACCAGTTATGGAGATTCATGAAAATCAAATGCCCATGACTCACATGTACAAATTGGCTACATCTTGGAGTCTACGAATAGATTTTTTTATTAATGAACATTATGCCATATAGAGATGCTTACACACCAAAGTGGTCGACAAGTGGCTATAAATGTGACCCCATTGCTTTAGCCCCTTCTGTCACCCATCACATAAGACAGACACCGAAGCTGCCACTCCGAGAAACTCCCCAATCTGCAGAGTATCATACATGGTGTTTTACTATGTTAATGTACAGTAAATGATTTGTGTGCCGTCATCGTTTTTAGGTTTTGCCTGGCGAAAAGATGCGCTCTGCGCATCTTTTTCGCGCAGGCGAAAACCTAATGAGAACTGTAGTGTGGGTTTGGGTCGGCCCTCGTCATTCATTGGCTGGCTCCATAAATGGAGCCTAGCCATTGGACGAGGGGCCTGTCCGTCAATGCCGGACCAGATTCGGGGGCGTTCCCGAGATTCTTTGGCTTTTGCCGACGTCAGCCGAAAGCCGGGAACGCCCCTGAATCTGGTCCGGCATTGCCGGCGCCTGCCTTCCTGCTTCCTGTGGAATCGCCCCTTCCGACTGTACAACCCCCACATCGGGGATTTCACTCGCTGGCTCCGCGGGCTGTTGCTGATGTTGTGCATCGGGGGTTGCGGGCCTGTCTCGCAGCTCGAGCCTGAGCCGCTGCTGCTGCTGAAGCTGCTGCAATCTTAGGCACCATATCCGTGTCACTTTCACCTTCACCTTCGCCTTCACTGCTCCCAGCAAGGTAGGTTCTTATCCTGTTCCCTTCACTCGCCTTAGGAATTGCTTTATAAATATAACGAAGGACCGCCAAACTGATAACAGTGCTGAGAGCGGTTATTCTATTATATGCCGGTTTCTCAGTTTCTTGGCATTTATTCTCTGGCAGACCCATCTCCAAATCAAGGGGCTCTATAGTAGCATCCGCATTTATGGCATCCAACCATTTCTTCAAAAGGATTTGTCAACGTTGCTTAGGTTGGCCGTTGGAGCCCTGAGCTTGTGTGCATTACGGTCTCAGTCAACCGCCATCTTGCTTCCTCGGTGCAAACGGAGGATCTCTCACTTCCCTGGTCCCCGCTGAGCCACAGGAAACCCTACCAGGACCCACACACTGCTTCCGGTTCCAGGCAGGACGATGAGCTACAGAAAGGGAAGACGGATTACTTACTGATTGAAGATGGGACCTAATGCTATTCAGGAAATTTACAATTGTTGCACGCTGCCCAACTTCGGCTCCTCGCTCTGCCATCCACCCTGGTGAATGGTCAGTGCTGCGGTGAAAGAGCACCAGAGATCACTGCTAGCACCATCCCACCATCCAGGGTAGGAGTTCTACCGGAATCCACCCGAAGATCAACTTCACGGACCCAATGCAGCAGTCTCCTACCTGATCATCCTTACTCCGCCCTTCAGCAGCTTTGGTGGTGCAAGCAACCACCGTGAGCCACTCCAGCCCATATAACAGCTGCGAACGTGAAGTCACAGAAGTGTTCCTGCTGACTTCCGCCTGGACTATCTCTTCTCCGAGTCTTACATCGTTAATCTGTGCGCAGGCTACCACCTGGAGACCTGCGAAGGGGGTGAGTGTGGCATGAGGGGCTAAACCCTTATCTGTATGTTTAGCATGCCCTTCTCTGTCGGGGGCAGGTGACCACAACTGTCAATGGTGGAAGCTGACATGTCATGGAGCAACCTCCCGCGTCCTCTCTCCATCTCCCTCCTCATCTTGGCTTCTTTTTCTATCTTTTACTCTTTCTGTTTTCTGCCTTCTCACTCCATTCTGCCCTTACTTTTCTTCCTGCCTTCCCTCTCTCTTGATCTCTCTCTCATGCGTCCTCTCTCCTCCTCCTTATCTATCATGCTTCTCTCTCTTGCACTCTCTCGCGTGCCTTTCCTCTCTATTTGCCTTCTCTCACTCTCTTCTTTCAGTCACCAACTCTCTCTCCTTCTTTTCTTGCCCTCTCTCCTTTTTCATCTCTCTTCTTCCTACCCTTCATTTCCATTTCTCTCTCCTTCTTGTCTTTCTTCACAATTAACTCTGAGGGCCTGATGTACATTGCCAGACAAGGGGGGGGCTCTCTGTGTGTGGGCGGGGGGCTCTCTGTGTGTGGGCGGGGGGCTCTCTGTGTGTGGGCGGGGGGCTCTCTGTGTGTGGGTGGGGGGCTCTCAGTGTGTGGGGGAGGCTCTCAGTGTGTGGGGGAGGCTCTCAGTGTGTGGGGGAGGCTCTCAGTGTGTGGGGGAGGCTCTCAGTGTGTGGGGGAGGCTCTCAGTGTGTGGGGGAGGCTCTCAGTGTGTGGGGGAGGCTCTCAGTGTGTGGGGGAGGCTCTCAGTGTGTGGGGGAGGCTCTCAGTGTGTGGGGGAGGCTCTCAGTGTGTGGGGGAGGCTCTCAGTGTGTGGGGGAGGCTCTCAGTGTGTGGGGGAGGCTCTCAGTGTGTGGGGGAGGCTCGCAGTGTGTGGGGGAGGCTCGCAGTGTGTGGAGAAGGCTCGCAGTGTGTGGAGGGAGCTCGCAGTGTGTGTGGGGCTCGCAGTGTGTGGGGGGGCTCTGTGTGGGTGTGTGTTGGGGGGCTCTCTGTAGGTGTTTGTGGGTGTCAGTTGCGAAAGATAAAGCTAGTGGCATTGCAAATGACAATGCCATTTATTTATGTTAAAAAAAACATAAATAAAAATGTCAAGAGCATTGCCAATAGCTCAAACTTTAACAAAGGCAAAACCATTGCATTGTAAATGCTTGTTTGACATTTGTCTTTCTACTAAATGAGGAGCCCGGAGCTCTTATTTTAGTTGCTAGATTTCTCACAGACTGCACAATTTTTAACGAGACTAACTTGTCATGGTGGTATAGCCACTTTTATAGTCTGCTGTGAATCCCACTAACCCCGCTTGTGTACCCGAATCATGGGATTATCTACCTTTTGATGTTCATATGGGCAGGTAGAATTTGCAAGCCTTTTTCATCAGCCTGTCATTCTTATGCCACCACCACCCGCATGGCATATGGCCCAAAAATGCCTGGAGCTAAACACTCTTTTCCCACATTAAACACCACTTGCGGTTTCTTTTGTTGCCGCTAGAGATACCACAGATTAGAAGCAGTATCCGTCTGAGGAAACCCAGGTAAATACTGGGCCCATGTGTCCCCCCTCCATTTTTATGTGTTTTGGCCAGGAAATAATAGATGCCTTTATGAAACCAGTGATAAGATTTGGACTATTTTCTGTAAAGTTTCTTGGTCCTGTGTGAAGACCCTGATCCCATCATGGGATTCTCTAACGAAAATAAAGTGCAACTTAAACTATGCTTCTGCTGTAGCTGTTGTGCATATTCTCTGCGTTCTGGCCTAAATTAGCATGCGTAATTGTACAAGATTTAAGCAAAAACAAAATAGAAGTCCTTTCATCTTCTCAAATTGAGATCAGCTCTGTGAGTGTCAATTTATTTGTTCGGGTGCATTGCAAGCCATGTTTACAATTAAGTCTGTCTCAATGGTATTCAAATAACCTGAAACCAAACAAGTTACCATTTGCGCATATATATTTAGCACAAATGTAAATGTTTTCTCTGTCTTTCAGGATGGGGAGGTTGATGCAGAAGAACTTCAAAGATGTTTAACACAGTCTGGAATCCATGGATCCTATTCACGTAAGACGAGTGTTGCAATGTTGACAATTATTAATGTTTGTCCTTCCATAATTTCCGTTATTCTATTAGCAGTTTTATTCGTAAGTAGTAGCAGTAGTAATTATGTCTTCCACGCCCAGCAGTTCCCATCCAATCTTCACAAAAATTCCTGGAGCTGTCTCCTCTTGTACCAATTCACAGATCTTTTGTTGCCAGGTGAGACGCCAAAGGTGAGAACCTGAATGTGTCTGGTTCGAGTCTGTGGCAGTAGTGAGAAGCCTTATAATATGTTCATACCTGTAAGGAGGAACCTTGTACAGCTTTCTACCAATTTGAAACTCCACAAAATTTGACACCAATTTATCATTTGCACCCCAAATTCAGCATATTTGATCCATATATTTTATGAAACCTAAAGCTTTAAAAAACAAAATGCTCCACATGCTCCCGGATTACAAGGAAGAACATTGTCCTTACTGTAGCTATTTGATTCAGAGGCTGCAGATTTCTCAGAACGCAGCAGCTAGAATGATAAAGGCAATTCCTTTTCGACAACCTGTTATCCCACATTTAAAATGTTTGCACTGGTTACTAGTGTCTAAATGCATTGAATTTAAAGCATTAGTCTTCATCCACAGAGCTTTGTTTCCAAAAAAAGGTCCTGTCAATGTTAGGAAAACACTTGAGCCTTACCAACAATCTAGATCTTAGATCCAACAACTGTATGCTGCTTTAGGTCGCAAGGCCAGAATAGGTGGCAGATCCTTTACTTACCTCACTTCCAAACTTTGGAATAATATTCCTTTAATTCTTCAGTATCCATTTTTAAAAAGCCATTAAAGACCCGTCTTTGTCATTTAGTTTTAGGCAGCATAAGGTTACTTATTTTGCTGAGACCTGGGATACTCCTATCAGCAGCTGTTCGCTGTATAAATGGCATTATTATTGTTGTTGTTGTTCAACTACATAAAGAAGTAAAGACCTCACTCTTGTAGGGTTCGGTTTTGAGTAGAGCCATAAACCTCTATTCTCGACATTTAGTACTTGGCCTCCAGTTCAGAGCTGTGAAGCAGATTGGAATCTTAATTCCAGTATTGTGAGCCTTAGATGCCTAAAAAGTTAGCAAAACAGACTTGTTTGTTCCACTCTGAGGAGACCCTGAATGTGATTAAAATACTGTTGGAGGTGCCGAGGTCTTGACTGGGATTGCCGCACAGAGGACGGTTTGTGGGAGTGCACAGGTAACTTTTCATGAGGAGAGACAGTGAGAGAATACAGGTTTTGGGACCCTGTTGAATTAGAACAGCGGATAGACTTGCATCAAATTGAGAATTGTTTGTGTGTTTTGGGAGGGGGTACATGGAGAGGAACAGTGCTATCCCATGGAAATAAGGTGCAATCTGCCTTCCTAGTCCTTTTTTTTTTTTTTTTTCTGACTTGGTGCTGGTGGTTTTAGGACTCTGGGCACTTCAGCACTGCTGTCCAGTGTAAAGTGTGTGTGCTTTCTGTGGTAAACATGGAAAGATTGGTCTGCACCGGTTGATGTATTTAATTTACCTGTCAGTCCCTTGTAAAGTGGTATCTCCGATACCCAGAGCCAGAGCTACAGGTGGGCTTGCAGCGCTGATTGCGCCACCAAAGTAGCCTTTCAAACCTGTCTCAGGCCTCTGCCATTGCAGGGCCTGGGTGCGCAGTTTACTGCCGCTGTGACGTGGCACCTAAAGTGCGTGCCACGCCTGTGACCCCCTTTTACTGCATGTCAGTCACCCCTAAGGTAGGCCCTAGCTAGCCCTATGGGCAGGGTGCATTGTAGGTAAAAAGTAGGACATGTTCCTTAAGTGCGTGACATGTCCTGGTAGTGACAAGCAGCCATTTTGGTTTCTCACTGCTGTGAGGCAGCCCTCTCATAGGAATGCATTGGGGATTCTCTGATAAGTGTTTCAGTGGTAATTCCTGATATGAGAGGAGCAGCCTGGTCAAGTTTGGAATAGTGATAATAAATGCTGCGTAATGGTGTGCACAGATTTAGTATCACTATTTTAGAAATGCCACTTTTAGAAGATTGCATTTCTGTGTGCTATGTGTCTTTGCCTACCTCTTGTGTATTTCATGTCTGGCTCTGGAGTGACAGGGGCTGGTGAGGTGTGTGGGTCCAGAGGGGCTAGGTGAGTCTGCGCTAGGCTGAATGGCCAGATCTACATTTGGAGCAGTGGGAGGAGTAGCTCCTGACCCTGAATAGGTCTATGCCTGCATTGTTCAATGCTGGCTCCGCCACCCTGTGGTGTGTCGGAGGACGGAGCCCAACTTGACAAAGGAGGGTGTCGGCACTGTAAACAAAGTGCTTCAGTACCTCCGAGAGCCAGTTGGGACTGGTTCCCCAAGCCCTGTGCCAGGGTTGAACACCGACAAAACATAGTATAAATATTGGGGCTGGGACCCCATGTAAGGTGTGCTGTTTTAGGTGCCTGGTTGTACCTGCTGGGCCCCAGGAGGAACCGCCACGAGGGACTGCCCCTCTGCTGGAGGGCCCTGTGAGCTGGCCTGCCTGGGCCCAGCCTTGCCCTGAGGACTTTGGGGCTTAGCATGTGGGGAGCGCTTTGGACTCTGTACTGCTTAGTCTGTCCCCCAAGGAGAGCGCACTCTGCGCAAGGAGGGCACTGTTCAGATCAGGGGGAGCGCAGGCTGAATTCTTTTATTCTTTCCCTTTGAACCCTAGAAGTGGGCTCACCCATGCCAAAGTGCGGCAGGCACCGGGGCTTACAAACGACTATCCCTGTTTCCCAGGGAATCCTGGTCGGGGATTGCCCAAGTTCAGAGGATGCAGGTGGCCTTGACCTCTCCTCTGAGCCTGGTTTCCTTTCCCCTCCTGCTGGGGCCTTGAAGGAGGGCGCTACATACACTGTGGTGCTCCGTAGAGCAGCTGAGGCCCTTGGCCTACCTATGGCAACTCAAAACTAACCTCACTGAAGCCCTTCAGCTAGCGGCAAGCTCTATGGAGCCTCTGCTGCCGTTCAATGAGGCTTTAACTGATTTGTTGATGGGCACCTGGTCAAGGCCAGCCACGGGGGTCCCTGTGGATAAGAACGTGGCCAGGCATCATCGCCCTGTCTCGGGTGACACTGCCTTTTTAACGACTCACCCAACTCCGTAGAGCCTGGGCACCCGAGCCTCCATCCCCCAAAGCGCATTCCCTACCGCCCAGCCGGATAAGTAATCTAAGAAGCTGGAATAGTTTGGCAAGAAACTGTTTTCCTCTGCCTGCTTGGGGCTGCAGTCTGTGAACACCACATACCTCTTGGGCTGTTACACTCACGCTGTGTGGGACACAGTTGCGCAGACGCTGCCTCAGTGTCCGGAAGAACTTCGGGCAGTGCTTTTCCAAGCTGTGATTGAGGGGAAAGATTCGGCAAAGCTCTCCATCAGGGCTGCCCTGGACACAGCGGACTCACTGGGTAGGACAATTTCCACCATAGTGGCCCTCCGTCGCCACGCCTGGTTACGGTCCAGAGTTCTCTTACGGACATGTATTCTGATGGTACCCGCCTGTTTGGCGATAAGGCAGATAGTGCGCTTGAGCGTTTTAAGGACTCGCTGGCTACGGCCAAGACCTTGAGTCTTTCCACCGCACACCCAGCCACTTCTGCTTTTCATTCCTTTCGTGGCCATGGAAGGGGCGTCCCAACACGTTTGTTCAGCCAAAAGCCTGCGCAAAACAAACCTCAGCGTGGACGTGGTTCCCGCTGCTGCTGGACAGGGGGCCAGCGTGTGGGTCAGTCTACTTCCGCTCCCGCAACATCCGCCTCAAAGCCTTCTTAGTCCGAGCTTTGGGGTCCACCCCATGCCGGTGGGCGGCAGGATTAGTCATCACCTCCCCCACTGGCGTTCTGTCACTTCGGACAGGTGGGTGCTGCAAATCGTCCGAAGGGGCTACTCCTTCCCCTTCGAGACAGCCCCTCCAGCCTTGCTACCTCCGTTCCACCGCATGTCGGGGACCATTTTGCGCTTCTCCAGCAGGAAGTCACGGCCCTTTTGGCCAAGCGGGCCATCGAGCGCGTACCTGGGACAGAAGTAGAACGTGGTTGTTCGCACTACTTTCTGGTCCTCAAGAAGGAGAAAGGGGGCCTGTGCCCCATTTTGGACCTCAGAAATGTCAACCGCTTCCTCCGGAAGGATACGTTCAAGATGTTGACTCTGGCTCAGGTCTTGACTTCCCTCGGCCCTGGAGACTGGATGGTAGCGTTGGACTTGCAGGATGCATATTTTTATATCCCTGTCCTGCCGGACCACCGGCGTTACCTGTGGTTCACAGTAGGCCACGAGCATTTTCAGTTTGCAGTGCTCCCCTCCGGCTGTACCAGCGCCACTCTGGTGTTCACAAAAGTGATGGTGGTGGTCACAGCTCATCTGCGCAGATCAGGGGTTCTCGACGACTGGTTGAAGGCAGGCTCGCCCCAGGCAGTCGTCTTCCACCTCCAGTCTACGGCCGACCTGCATTTGCCGGGGTTCTCCATCAACGTGCCGAAGTCGCACCTGAGTCCGTCTCAGAACCTCCCCTTAATCGGAGCGGTTCTGGATTTGACGCAGTTTTGGGTTTATCCTCCCGAGCAGCGAGTCCGGGATATTCAGGCTATAATTCCGATCTTCCAGCCTCTATCCCGGGTTTGTCAGGATGACCCTCCAGCTCCTGAGCCGAATGGCCTTCTGCATCCTGCTAGTACAACATGCCAGATGGCATGTGCGGGCTCTGCAGCGGGACCTGAAGTTCCAGCGGGCTTAGCATCAGGGCAGCCTGTCCGATAATGTTCAGATCTTGGAGGGCACTGCACGACATTTGGAGTTGTGGCTCAAGTACCGCGATTGGGTCAATGGCAGATCACTCTCCCTCCCCCCACCGGAGCGCACAGCGGTGACTGATGCGTCCCTCCTGGGATGGGGCGGCCACATGGGAGAGGCAGAGATCAGAGGCCTTTGGTCTCCGGCAGAGTCCCGGCTCCATACCAACCTTTTGGAGTTTCAGGCGATCCGACTTGCACTGAAAGCATTCCTTCCCTCTGTCCTGGGAAGTGTAGTGCCGGTATTCACGGACAACACCACCGCCATGTGGTACTGCAACAAACGGGGTCGGGTCGTGGACCCTATGTCAGGAGGCTCTGCGCCTCTGTACTTGGCTGGAACATCAATGCATTACCTTGGTGGTTTAACACCTTGCAGGTTCTCGGAACGCCAGGTCGGACGAACTCTGCCGCCGGTGAATGATGGATCACGAATGGCGTCTGAACTCTGACGTGGCGCAAGATCTTTCTGCAGTGGGGAGAGCCTTGGTTAGATCTATTCGCCACTGAAGAGAACACGCAATGTCCGTTCTGCACGTTGGAATTTTCAAGGTGGCACTCACTCAGCTGCGCTTTTCGTCACGAGTGGAGTTGCGGTCTGTTGTACGCCTTTCCGCCTATACCACTTCTGCCCAGAGTGCTGAAGAAGATTTGGCACGACCGGGCTTAAGTAATTCTTGTGGCTCCGGATTGGGCACGAAGATACTGGTTTCCCGAGCTACTCTGCCTGGCGATCGATCCCCCAATCTGACTGCCTCTTCGGGAGGATCTTCTGTCGCAGCAGCAGGGGGCGGTCCTCCACCCGAACCAGTCCATCCTCCACCTCCATGCGTGGAGATTGTGAGGCGACAGTTGACAGCTTTCGACCTTCCTCCCGAAGTCTGTGATGTCATTCTGGCAGCCAGGCGTACCTCCACCAAGACAGTATATGCCTGCAGGTGTAACACATTTGTGGCATGGTGCGCAGCAAAGGCTGTGGATTCCCTTATTGCCCCTCTTTGTGATGCCCTTATGTTCCTTCTCTCTTTGGGCTAGCAGGGCTCTGCTCTGGGCACTATCAAAGGTTATCTTTCGGCCATCTCCGCCTTTCTACGGCTTCCAGATCAGCCATCTCTTTTTAAGTCCCCGGTTGTTAATCGCTTCCTCAAAGGCATTACACACATGATTCCTCCCATGCCTTTCATAATGCTTCAATGCAGGGGTGTGGAATTTAATAAAATATCTACTTGTCCATGGGGCAGGTTGCTTCATAAATCTACTTGTCCTGTAACAAAATCCACATGTCCCTGTGGTTCCATGTAGTGCAGCGACAAATTATGGCATTATATAGGAGCTCTGATATAGTCTCTCTTGATTATGCAAGGCTCCTACCATAGTAGTGTTTGAATACTTGCAGTCCCCTTATGTTGCCACGTTTCCGCAGATCTACATACTGGGGCTGAAGGTAGTGGTAAGCAATAGTTCCAGGATTAGAAAGCCATTTTGAGTCTCTGCAAACCTACTAACTTGTATGTTTTAAGGGTTTTCAACAACTCCTCTCTAATCCTTTTCCCATTTACTCATGACAATGACAGATGTAAACCTTCTTACAGAGTTGGGAAAAAGTGGTTGGAGGGAAAGTGAACTTCAAACACTTAGATGTTCACATGAGCAAATCTACACATGCATATTTGCTCATGCTAAAATGCAGTTCACAAATATTTTCTATGAGTACTATTTCTTGATCTACTTCTGTAAATTTTTGGGAATTCACAAAAGCCATATAGCTGCACTTAATGCAAGGACATATACCATGGGTGCCCTTTTGAGACTTTCTTTAATAGTTGGGCCCCTAATTCGGTCTGGTGTTGACCATGACCATGACCTTTTGCGTTTATTAAAAGTCTGTCTCCCTCTCTGTATTGGCTGGCTTCACTGTGAGTGACAGCTTTCTGCTTTTTCAGATGGAGCATATCGGCACACAAAGTAATTTTGTTCAGTGCAAGTAACTACTGTGGCAGTGTGTGCTTTTTGAGACCAAAAACAATTTTTGCTTTTGCCAATGTTTGTTATAATGGTGAGGGCCGGGCAGCTCCCACACCAATAAAGGTTTACAAAAACCATGCCAAAACAAGTCACACATTGACAAAACTAAAAAGATGCCCACCAATTTCAGACCAACTGGCTTTGCCATTGCTTGTTTATTTTTGTTTCCAATAATCTTATTGGAACTGGTTACACTGATTCTCCATTATGAATATTTTTGGGAAATACTAACATGCATGAAAAAAATGTTACTAAATGATGCTGCAAAGAAATGGTACCAGACATTTTACAGTAGTTTAGCAAAATGTTTTTTCCTGCTTTCATTTTTTTAAATGAACATTTTATTTTGAAATCAAAGTATCATCAATCTTTCTTTCAAGCTTCTTCAAATATTTGCATCAAATCAGAGAGCATCCTCGGAGGATTATACATAGCCTAATATTGCTAAACCCTAAAAACGTGTGTGCACGTTTTTATACTGGAAGCACTGTCAGTAGTGCAGTTAGCGCTTACAAGATTTACTTTGAAAGCTCACCCTAATAATAAAGGTTTTCAATTAATGAACCATAAATGCAAGTTTGAACAGCATAAACATATGAACAAAAAGATTACCTTACCTGCAGACTGTGCCCTTCTCTGATCCATAATATGGTACTGCAAACTGGCAGCTAAAGGGTTTGTGCTGCAGGGGTGGGCCTACTTGTCCCAAGGACAAAATACACATGAAAACTTGTTGCCCTTGACCCCAAACAATATGTCCTGGGCGTCGGGCTATAGGAATTCCACATCCCTGCTTCAATGGGACTTAAATCTTGTCTTAAACTATCTGATGTGCGCTCCCTTTGAGCCCCTTCATAACTGTTCAATACGTCTTCTCACTCTAAAGACTGCTTTCCTGGTAGCTATCACCTCTGCCAGAAGAGTGAGTGAGCTCCAGGCTCTTTCTTCTAAACCTCCTTTCCTGTCTGTTCATCCGGACAAGGTGGTTTTAAGGACCCGTCCTTCTTTCTTGCCTAAGGTTGTCACACCCTTCCACATCGGGCAGACCATCACTTTGCCCTCCTTCTTTCCGCATCCTTCAAAAGAAGAAGAGGGGCTCCTCCATCTGGACCCAAAATTTGCGCTCTCGTTCTATCTGAAGCGCACACAACAGTTCTGGGTGGATGACCAGCTCTTTGTGCACGGCCCGACCTTTTTTGGCGCCCACATAACCAACAAACGGACCATCTCTCGTGGGTCGTTCTGTGCATCAAAGCATGCTATTTGTTGGCTAAGAAGGAGCCTCCTGTGGTGCTGCGTCACCATTATACCGGGGCAACGGCAGCCACTACTGCCTTGGTACACGGCGTTCCCTTGCAGGACATTTGTCAGGCAGCTACGTGGGCCTCGCTATACACGTTTACCAAGCATTATTGATTTGACAATAGTCCAGAGAGATTGCTTCTTTGGCTGTTCTGTTCTCCATGACTTTCTGGTGTAATCTTGTTCACAGACCCTCCACCGGGGTTGGTATTGCTGGGGTATCCATTCTAAGGTACGGAATCGATAATAACGAGTCTCTTTCAGATGCCCAAGTTACTACTTGTGTAGTAACTTAGTAGAGACATTAGTTTGTGATAGATTCCTTACCGCCCCACCCATCCTCCCCGTTCTGCGAACTGATTTTCTAGGGTATGGTCATCCCTTTCAGGGCCCTAGTTTCATGGCACCAGTGGTCAGTTTCTTGCATGGCTCTGCGTTCCTGGCACGGCAAGTAGTGGACAGAACTAGCGTCCCCGCGCATGGGTGTCGCCTAAGCAGTCTCTGTGAAATAAACTCTGTGCCCGCGGCTGAGGCGGAGCCACACAACGCCACCCTCTGACGTGCAGGGGTACTGCTAACGGAAAAACTTTCCATATCCAGTCTGCCGCCTGGGGATATTCGAAGGTAAGGAATATATCACTAAATATTGTCTCTTACAGTTTTGCAGCGTGAATCTTTCTGCATTCACTATGCTGTGCATATTCCGCAATCTGGTGGTTAGGTCCGGAATCGTAGTCTTTTTTCTCTTTTTTTTTTTTTTTTTGTCGTAGCCCAGGCGGAAGCTACCACCCTTGGGCGCCATCTTCGGATTATTTTTTCCGCTGTTGGGTCTGGATCGTCGCGTGAAGCTCCAGAAGTTTTGGAGAAGGAAAGGAGAAAATACTGCAAATCTTCAACTGAGAAGACCTGAGAAGATCGGGAGAAGATGACCTTTAGAGAGGAGACGACGAAGAAAGGAGAAAATCTCAATCTTCGACGTACTTCGAGGAATGCACACACAGGGGGCCCCCTGAGCGCAGGGATGTACAAGACGCCCTTTAAATTCTGCAAGAACTGCCACCACAAGTTCGCACAGAAGGACCAGCACCCAGTCTGCAACCTTTGCCTACCTATCGACCACGAGAGCAGAGACTGCAACGCCTGCTCCGTCTTCAAGCCGAAGACACTCCGAGTTCGAGAAAGACAGAGGACGGCTCATCACACGATGCAGGGCAAGGGCCAAGCCCCGACGCTTTATGAACTTGGCATCTCCACAGACGATGAGGACAACATCGCCGAAGGCCCAGATGACTTCACGGTCGCTGAGACCGATAAGAAAACGCCTGAAAAGGTAGGAGAGTCTACGACCCCGAAAACTCCCACAGGGCCTCGAAAACCAGAGGCAGACTCTAGAAAGTCTGAGCCCAAAGCCTCGAAAGGAGCACTGGCGTCGAACAAATCGACAACCGAAGCTGCATTCTCCGAAAGAGCCCAGCGGATCTTCCGAGAAGGACTCCCGGCAGCAGAAGACCAGCGAAAAGCAAAGGTCATCGAAGCAAGCACCCGAAAGAGGGCCTTCGACTTCGACCTCGACTTCAACTTCGACGTCGAAAGAAAAGGAGCCAAAGAAAGCTTCGACGGCGCCGCCGAAAAGGGCGGCCAAAACGCTCGACGACGAACAGGCCGCAGAGATGCAGAGAAATAGGCTCGAGGCCGAAATGGAGAACATCCTTCAGAGAAGGAAGGATTTCGATGAAAAAATGAGAAGCTACAAGATCCCCTCGAAGCCGGCAACGACCGTCGCTGAGGTACAGGAGCCCGAGGAGTTCGACGTCGAAGAGCCGCCGAAAACCCCAGAACCTTCGGAGCACGAAGAGGAGTAAGACCTCTACTATACAGAAGGGGATTACGGGGAACAGCAGTCAAGCTTCGGCTCTGGTTCCTCGACGGCCCAAGACCAGGAATGGCAGGACATCGAGGCCGAAAACCCAGAGGAGGCGGTGGAAACATACCCCTCGAGGCCTTCACCACCGGATGACATTGGGCAATACAATGAGGTGGTCAGAAAGGCGGCAGCAGCCTATGGGGTTAAGATGGAAGAGGAGAAGCCAGAAGCAGACTTCCTGCTCGAGACATTGCTCCCCATACAGACAAGAAGCCAGTTCCTGCCCATGCTCAAGAGTATCACAGACCAAGGGAAGGAAGCCTTCAAGGATCCGGCTACGTGCAGATCAGTAACACCGAGGACGGAGAAGAAATACAAATTCTCCTCCCAAGACCCAGCTTACATCAAGGGATCCGTCACAGCAGATTCTATAATAGCTGCAACAGCCAGAAAAAAGGGCAAACGTCCGGACCCCCACCTGACCAGGAAAGCAGGAGGATGGATCTAACTGGCAGGAAGATTGAGAGGAACGCCGCAACGCACTGGCGGATGGCGAACTCCAACGCACTCCTGAATAGGCATTAATACCAGCACTGGGAGGAGATGGGACAGTTGCTCAAGCACCTTCCGGAACAATACTGCGAGAGGGCATCACACCTTGTGGAAGAGGGGAAGAGCATCTCCAATTCGTGCCTGAAGACAGCCTTGGATGGGACAAACATCCAGCAGACTGATGGCTATAGGCATCACAGAAAGAAGGCAAGCCTGGCTCAGGATCTCAGGATTCAAGGCAGAGGTTCAGAACAACATCCTGAACACACCCTTCAACGGTGAAACACTGTTCGGAGCCCCAGTTGATGATAAGCTCACCCAACTGAAGAAAGACAACGTGACGGCAAGGTCCATGGGGGCCCTGCAGTTCAGAGGGATGAGAAGGGGCACTCTTACACGGAGGCCGAACGGCAGAGGTGGAAATCAGCGAGGAGATTCTCACTAAAGTTTCCACCAGGGCCAACAGAGTGACAACCAGGGCCAACAGAGTGACATCCAGGGCCAACAGAGCCAGCAGAGGCAAGCCTGGAACTACCAAAGCAGGGGCCAGCCCTTTCGGTCAAGAGGAAATGGACGAGGCCAAAGGAGAGGCGGTGAACAACCACCCTCTAAGTGACTTCAGACGAGAGAAGGTGCCCCACCACCCAAACCCTCCGGGGGAGGAGCACGGGAAAACAAAGAGGAGAGGGCTACACGGACAATACACAAAGGAACATGTAACACCGGTAGGAGGAAGATTGTTGTTATTTTGCTCCACTCCTGGAGAAAAAATCTTAGACAAGTGGATACTCAATATCATGCAGTACGGATACTGCATAGAATTAGAAAAGAGGCCACCAAACAGAAAACCAAGGAAAAGACAGCACTCGGGAAAAGAGCTGCAACTACTGCAAGAGGAAGCCCAAGAACTGCTCCTCAAAGCGGCCATCGAACGAGTTCCTTTCAAAGAACGGAACAAGGGAGTGTACTCAAACTATTTCCTAGTGCCAAAAGTGGACGCAAGTCTAAGACCCATCCTGGACCTACGGTTCCTGAACAAATACGTCAAAACTCAAAAATTCAAAATGACGTCCCTACAAGAGGTCATCCCACAAATAAAAGCAGGGGACTTCCTGTCTACAATAGACCTCAAAGATGCGTACCTGCACATCCCCATGAACAGGCAGCACAAGCACATGCTAAGGTTCACAGTAAACCAGGATCACTACCAATTCACGACCCTGGCGTTCGGCCTAAAGTCCGCACCAAGGGTGTTCACCAAATGCCAGCAGCAGTGGCCGCACATCTAAGAAGAATGGGGATACACGTGTACCCCTACCTCGAGGACTGGCTGGTAAAGGCAAGCTGTTACAGGACATGCAAAGAGCATGCAGAACAGGTGACAAGAACGCTAACAAACCTGGGGTTCTCCATACACTGGGGAAAATGCTCGATGGAACCAGAGCAGGTGAAGATCTTCCTGGGAGCCCAGATCGACACCGTCCAATGCAGAGTCCTACAGAGCGAGAAGAGAACGCTCAGTCTGTTGAGGGAGAAACGTCACTACCAGAAGGGGCGAGCTCTGACAGTGAGGACTGTGAGCAAGATCTTGGGGATGATGGCATCATGCATACACCTGGTCCCCAATGTATGCCTGCAAATGAGACCACTCAAAGAGTGGCTGCAACAACAATGGTCACAAGCTACAGGAAGTTGGGAGGATCTAGTGGTTGTAACGCACAGGGTGCAGGAAGAGATAAGGTGGTGGACCAAGGAGAGAATAACAGAAGGGAAACCTCTAACACCACCGGACCCAACAGTGACCATCACCACAGACTCATCCCAGAAGGGGTGGGGCGCACACATGAACAGGCTCAGAGTGAGGGGTCTGTGGAGCCCTACAGATGCAGTCAGGCACATCAACTACCTGGAACTGAAAACTGTGTTGCTAGCCCTCAAGGCCTTTCAGAGACACCTGTACAACCAGAAGGTGCTAAGACAAACAGACAACACCACAACGATGTTTTATATAAACAAACAGGGGGGAACTCAATCGTTCCCTTTGTCAAACTTGGCACAGGAGATCTGGAAATGGGCTATACCACTAAAAATAGACTTGCTAGCCATACACCTGCCAGGGAAGGACAATGTAGAAGCGGATTGGCTCAGCAGGCAGACTTCAGCGTCCCACAAGTGGGAACTCAACAGTCAGGAAACAGTCTATTCAGGAAATGGGGCACCCCAACAATAGACCTATTTGCAACACACCGGAATGCAAAATGCCAATACTTTGCATCCAGGCAACCAGAGGCACTGTCCCAGGGGAATGCCCTATGGATAAGTTGGTCAAAAACATTTGCCTACGCTTTTCCCCCGATACCACTGATCCCCAGGGTTCTCAACAAATGCATAAAGAGCAACATGACGCTCATCCTTGTGGCACCACAATGGGCCAGACAGACCTGGTTCTCTCAGATAATGGAGATGGCGCAGGGGCCACCCCACAAGTTCTCAAAAAGAAGAGACCTACTCTCCATGGAAAAAAGGAGAAGTTCTACACCCAGAGCCAGAGAGCCTCAACCTCTCAGCCTGTCTCCTGAGGACTTAGAATTCGCACACCTAAAGCTACCAGAGAGCACCCTGCGGGTGCTGCAAGAGGCAAGAAGGCCCAGCACACGCAAGTGCTATGGGGAAAAATGGAAAAGATTCACTCAATGGTGTTGCAGGAAACAGCTCCAAAGGAAACTGACCAAGGAATCCACGGTGCTAAGGTACCTCACGCACCTAATGAAAGCTAAACTAAGCTCATCCTCGCTGAGGGTGCACCTGGCAGCGATTGTGGCATACACAAGAGGAGAAACAGGGAGAAGCTTCTTAACATCCCAAGTCGTAAAAAGATTCCTGGAAGGAGCTAAAAGAATAGCGCCGCCTAAAAGAATGCCGCCACCGGCCTGGAACTTAAATGTGGTACTGACGGAGCTCATGAAAGCACCTTTCGAACCCATCCATAAAGCATCACTGCAAATGTTGACAATGAAGACGGTTTTTCTGGTAGCAATCACCTCGCTACGAAGGGTGAGTGAGCTGCAGGCTCTCACACTGCAGGAACCCTACATCCAGATACACAGTGACAGGGTCGTGATGAGAACTGACCCTCACTTCATGTCAAAGGTGGTGTCAAGGTTCCACATGAATCAGAGTATTCAGATCCCTAGCTTCTTCCAAAACCCCACCACAAGCGCGGAGAGGTCGCTCCACACCCTAGACGCAAGAAGGGCTGTGATGCACTACATTGAAAGAACGAAGGAGCACAGGAAGACAAAACAGTTCTTCGTGTCCTTCGCAAACAGTTACATGGGCAAACCAGTAACTAAAAACACCATAGCTAGATGGATCGCACAGACCATTCAATTCTGCCACAAACAAGCTGGCCAGGAGCTAACAGGAGGGGCACAGGCCCACTCCACCAGGAAGAAAGGAGCAACAATTGCCTTTCTGGCCAACACACCAATTCAGGACATATGCCTGGCGGCAACATGGGCTTCAGTGCACACTTTCACTAAGCACTATTGCGTGGATGTACAGATGAACAAAGAAGCACAAGTAGGGCAAAAAGTGCTTCAACATATTTTCAACAACCAATGCTCATCTTCCACCCAACCGCCACAAAAGTAGCGAAAACCGCTACAAAATCTATGCACAGCATAGTGAATCCAGAAAGATTCACACTGCAAAACGAATACTTTCTTACCTGTCGGTGTAGTTTTGCAGCTTGAAGATCTTTCTGGATTCACTAGCGAACCCACCCGCCTCCGCCAGAAAGATGAGGCTGGAAAAGAGGGTGGAAACAGATGGAAAAGAAAGCAAGTTGGAACAATTACATGATACGTGGAAACGCTAACGTTGAAAAACGATTAACAAACATAGCCATGGATTCACTACAAAGACAAAAGAAAAAGAGACCGAAAAAAGAATCCGATGATGGCGCCCAAGGGTGGTAGCTTCCGCCGGAAGCACGCCGACGTCACCGAAGGTACACCAAATGGTGGGACGTCGACGCCCACCTGGGCTACGTCAAAAAAAAGAAAGAGAAAAAAGACTGATTCCGGACCCAACCACCAGATTGCGGAATATGCACAGCATAGTGAATCCAGAAAGATCTTCAAGCTGCAAAACTACACCGACCGGTAAGAAACTATTCGTTATATTGTTACACAAGTAGTAACTTGTGTGTTGCGCAGACTCGTGCCTCTGAGAACCCTTGCTCACCCCCTTGGTAGCTTATCTTCAGCGTGCAACTCCCTTGCCCTGACTAGAGTGGTCGTTTCTGCCTGGCTTAGGCGCAAGCCCTAGCCAACCAGAAATCCCATTTCTAACACTAGTCATTTGTCCGTGTCAAGTATGTGTGTGAGCCTTTCTTTTTTCAGAAAACAAGGGCAAACCTGTATTGGTATACAGGATAGGAACACCGGAGCATGCAACAGTTCCTCTTTTTTTATAATTGTTTGTATGAAAGTTTTGCAATCCAAAATTCAACAAGCAGAACCAGATGCATGAAGTGATGTATTAATTTCTTCCAAAGGCAGTTTGATTTGTGAAAGATATATTTATTTCATCCTCATGACGGCAATAAAATCTACAGCCAAAGCTGTTCACTCCCTTTACAACATTACTACTTCAGGCCTACCAAAAATAAAGCTGATACACATATGTAAAACAGCAATATCCTTTATAACACCATTTTAATATAATGGATTGAAATAATTTCAAACAAATGATGGGCTCATGGGCTGAATGTCATGTATACTATAAATGAAAATCACACATGCCCTGCAAAGTCCATTGTCTTAACTTATTGTTAACATTTAAAAACTTATACATTTAATTGGATTCCTATACATGAAAAATCAAATGAATCTCCTCCAGTCCTTACAAAATAAATCCTATTGCAGGAGGTGGGCCCATTTCCACAATGTCTAGCCTTTATCATGTCTATACTGAAAGTTCTAAATACCAGAAAACTCTTTTCATAATTGCATACGTATAAATAGACCCGCATCACTGCTATGTAATCAGTCATAATTATTGCTTATATAAAAAGCATCCCTCCTTAGTATCAAAACATGCATCTTGAAATGAATAGTTAGAAATTAGTAGTTTTTCCAGGAGTATTAAATATGTTCTCTTCCTGAAATATAGCCGAGCTTACCTGAAGTTTACCGTGTTGAAGTATTCCTTTGTGACTGTTTTTCTTTTAAGATTGGAGTCCTTGACTTAATAAGGTAATTTCCTGTAAGTTAAATTTTGTAACTTCACATTAGGCCTTTGTACCTAATTACAATCATACTTATAAATAACTGATCACTCATAATGCCATATGTTAAATCAATTTCCCATGATGATAAAGAATCCACTAGATCCAAGTCCTGGTGGATGAATGCCACTACTCTTATTTGAAAGACAGACATTTTGTAAGGTATCTCAAAAGGAGGGCTGAAGCCTTTTTCCTGGTTTAGATCGCTGCCTTCTGAATGCCTTCTTGCAGAAGGACAAGTCACGATTCTCACTCTGGCCCAGGTTCTGTCTGACCTGCATCCAGGTGACTGCATCTGCAGGACGCCTACTTTCATTTACTGTCTTGCTTTTTGCGGTTCAAGTTGGACCAGTAGCAGTTCCAATTTGGAGTGTTACCCTTTGGCCTCACCATTGCCTCTCGGGTGCTCATGAAGTTGAATGGCCATGGTCACAGCACACCTTCGGAGGACGGGCATTCCAGTTTTGCAGCGTGAATCTTTCTGGTAAAAACGGGGCAAAAGACATAAACAGACTTTTGAAGGAAAAAGCGTTGAAACAAATATTCAAACATTGCCATACTATTCGGAAACAAAACACAAACGGGGAAAAAAAGAATCCGAAGATGACGCCTAAGGGAGGGAGCTTCCACAGGAAGCATGCCGACGTCACAGGAAGGACACCAAAAGGTGGGACGTAGACGCCCACCTGGGCTACGGGGAAAAAAAACAAAGAAAAGACTACGATTCCGGACCCAACCACTAGTCCGGAATAATGCACAGCATAGTGAATCCAGAAGGATCTTGAAGCTGCAAAACTACACCGAGAGGAAAGAAACTTTGTTTTCCCCTAGCTCAATTCCTGGCTGCCTGAGTCAGTCATGCACCACCTCCAGACTACGACGTACCTCCTGCCATCATTTGGGTTCACTGTCAACATGTTGAAGTCCAACCAGTCTCCTTCGCATAGGCTCCCTTTCCTTGAAGCCATTGTGTAGACAGTAAGGTTTTGGTTCCTCCCCCAACCACAAGTGTAGGACATTTGTTGATTGGCTATGATCCATATGTTTCAGTCTCGGTGAAGGTGTCTCTGAAGCTTCTCGGCCGTCTGACACCCTGCATGTCAACTCCTCAAAGTGGCGTATGTGGGCCCTGCACTGTAACTTGAAATCTCAGTGGGCCTAGCATCAGGTGGAACCTGTTGGACTCTGCGACCCAGGGTTTGTGGGACACTGTGAAAGATATACAGTGGAGGAAGTCTGTATTTGAACTGGTGGCAAAGCCCTCTCCCTGCCCCACCGGGAACTGACTGTGGTAACTTGTGCGTCTTGTCTGGGATGGTAATCTGGGAGAGGTGGATATCCAAAGGCCCAGGTCTCAAGCAGAGGCCCTTTGTACATCAGCCTATCGGAGTTGAGTGCAATTCACCTAGCACTGAAAGCCTTCCTACCGTGTAGTGCTGTAGCAATCTGGAAAGGTGTAGTCCTGTGCCATCTCTGGAGCTCCAGGACATTTCTGTTGCCATGAATCACCTATCTGGAGCTCCAGGACATTTCTGTTGCCTTGAATCACCTATCTGGATCTTTAAAGCCAGGCTGGGTGAACTTAGCCAGTTGTGCTGGCAGATCAGAGATAATAATTACACCTTGTGGTGACTCATTGCTTCCTCCAGCAAATGGGAGAACCCGGACTAGATGTCTTCGCCACAGGCAAATGTGCAATGTCCAACATTTCATGCACTGCAGTTTCCAAGAAGACTTTCTCTCAGACACTCTTTCCAGATAGAGTAGAGCACAGGAATCCTGTACACCTTTTTGCCACTGCTTCTCCTGCCTGGAGTGATGAAAAAGGTCAGAAATAACTGCCACAGTCATCCTAGTAGCTCCAGTTTGGGCAAAGGGTGTGTGTTACCCAGAACTACTAGGTATGCGCACCAGTCATTCGATCAGGCCACTATGTCTGTCTGCATGATCTCTTGTGGCAGCAGAAGACCAAAGTCCTGCACCTAAACCTGTCCTCTGCGTGGCAGGAGTTAATTGCGTTTGATCTTCTTCCCGACGATGTAGATGTCATCCTTGCTGCCAAGCACCCCTTTACAAGGTCTTTCTACTCCGGGTTCTGGGACAGGTTTGTACGCTAGTGTGTGCAGTACTGACATATGTCATGTTATTTGTTTTATCTCTGCTATGCAGGGACTTGCACTGCGCACCTTTGGTTATTTGTCACCCCCTTTTGGCATTTATGTTTACCTGACCTAGGGGTAAAAGAAAATGTAGGGTAGTGCCGAAAAGGACTTTTTTGTTTAAGGTGGATAGACCGATCAAGATATGATCTGCACTAACTAAGAACCAGCCTACGGAGAGATTGAGTGCTCATTCCACCAGGGCTGATGCTGCTACAGCTGCAATAGTATTCAGAGTGCCTGTCCTTGACATATGTCAGGTTGCGAAGTGCGTTTCTGTACGCGTTCATGTTGCGACGTGCGTTTCTGTACACTTTAATGAAGCACTACTACATTGACTGACCGGTTCATGCTTGTTCAGTCCTTCAGGACTTTTGGTTCTGACCCATTCCACAGACCTGCCAACTTGAAAGGTGCTGCTCTGGTATCTATTCTGAAAATGAGGAATCTGTGGTTAGAAATGGCCATCAGAAGAACAATTTACTTACCATCAGTATGCTCTTTCTAGTGGATACTCCATCTAACCGCACACAGATTCTTCACTGCCCCACCGCCTTCTCCCCATTCTTTAGAATTGTCTATTTGTGTATCAAAAAAGGTCCCAAATTAGATCTGTAGGCTGGTTTCTCTCATTCTTGTTGGGCTCTGCGTCCGAGCAAAGTCGAGAAAGAAACCGGCATCAATGCATAGTGGTGACGTTTATATGCGTGTCCATCGTCCCTTCCGATGTGGAGCAAAGTCAGCGTGGAAACGCATGGCACTACCAATCTGGGTGCGGGAGCAATGCTGTTTAAATCTTCCGGATCCAGTCTGGCGCCTCGGGTTATTTTAAAGGTGAGCAACTTCTTCCTTTGAAACATCTGTGGTGTATTTCTTTCTGCCTGTGGCACAACCAGGTTCTCCACACAAAACATAGCCTTCCTATGCCCTTATAAAAGGTTGCGGGCTGCTCCGGATGCTAGATGTCGCTGCTACTTTTTTTTGGGGGGGGGGGAGGGGGGTTTATTGCTGAGATTCAGTTGCTCTCTGAATTTTTGGATGTGAATAAATGAGGGTAAACTGTCTGTTCCCTGAAACATCTTGTATAAGGAAAGTGGTCCTTGTTAACTTGCAATTGCAGGTGTTTTTTTTCGTATTTTTTTCTTTAAAGTATTAGGCTGCGGCATTATTAAGAATGATCTCTCACCATAACACACACTTTGACAAGTTAATTCGGAGTTTTCTTTCATTAAATAATTTGTGTATGAGTGTAGGTCCATGGCAGGTTCCTTGTCCTTTCACGTAATTGTGAAAAAAGCTTTGAGTATATTCCATCTCAGTGTATTAAATGTGTGGTCTATGTTCAATAATTGGCTTGTCCCGCTTTGATTGAAGAGCTGCCACCCTCCAAGAAATGTAGTGTTCTGGAATCTTGATGGCCGTATCTGGGGCACAAAATCAAGAATTGCTACAAAAGTTTTCCTCTAAATTGTTGCATAGCCCTGTATACATGATTAACCTGAATACTAGTAAATGGAACTGTGGTAATGATTCAGTGCAGAGTTCTTGGGTCCAGAGCAGGGGCGTAGTATGTGCTCCCTCTTAATTTTGTGTAGAACCCAGATTTACTATGGTATGCATCTGCATCTTTTTTTCGTATTAAAATTCCTTCTGCTTATGGTTTAAAAGCATTCTAAATTTGCTTGATTAACATTAAAATGTTCCTGTGAAACCGCTATGTTCATTCAATGTGTCCTAAATGAAAATAATCAATGAATAGATGTTAAGTCTTTTTGTTCTGCAATTTGTACATTTTAACATAGCCAACATTACATTAAGTATGCATTTGATGCATGATTCCATTTTATTTTTTAAACAAGACTGAAATGAGAACAAAACAGATGTGAGAATGAGTTTTCTGCAGTAGATTGACACTTAGTATGATGACTATTGTAAGAATGGCAACCATTTTGAACAAGTATTTGCAAAACCAGTTGGTCTTGCTTTGCCAATGCTGAGCAGACATAATTGGCTTTGCCAGTGCCTGACTGGCTATTTTAAAGCTATAGAAAAATAATTTCTGTAAGTTAGAAACTGCATCTCATGATGTAGTGTGCATTGTGTTTTTGCATCACTCCGTGTAGTGGCCATTTTGTAACTGTAGAAAACATTCACTGATTTAGAGTTTGATAGACCGTTTACTCCATCACAAGTTTATCAGCTGACCAAAGGGGTCATTTTAGAACAAGATGCCTCTTTTTCTGGAAGTGCCTAATGAACTTTTGCATGGTCTAAACATTCATCCGCTTATTTGCTTTCCAACTTCCTCTTTAAATGAAGTAAAAGGCTTTAAACATTGCACCTTAGCTCATGTTTAAAAATGCCTGTTTTGTTTGTTTTTCAGCTTTCAGCTTGGAGACGTGCAGAATTATGGTAGCCATGTTGGACGTATCCTTAAATAATAAATATCGTTGCTTGTAATATCTTCACCCAAAAGATTGCCTAGTGTCTGTTTTTAATCTCTGATACTTTTTGTCTTCATCTTGCCAATTAACTTTTCACTATTGTGGTATGGCTGTGAAATTAACTTTTGCTAAGCTATTTCGGATTTAAAACCAACTACATATCTCATGAAGCTTTTTTTATAAACTGTCAGAGTACCATTGTCTTCTTCAGATCTGAAGTTTATAAACTTGCAAGAAATAGATGTGTGAAACATTGTATTTGCAAAACCTACTCCTTAGGTACTTGATCAAAAAAGGATGCATTTTTCATTCATGCTTTACAAGATTGCATGATTCGTGGTCCTCAATCTACTGCACATTTGATTTGTGTTAACTTAAAGTTTTGTGTAATGTCTTGTCCAATTGGAATGCATAGATAGCAAGATGCTTGAGCTATCAACATACTTATATTTCAAATTCTGTTCTTTCCCAATCTGTACCCTCAAGCTATAGTGGCTTCAATATGTTTACCTCTTTTGGTGTATTACGAAAACTAGTAGTGTAGAATTGTACACCTACTTTTCTATGTGTGGGATAGCATTCCTGGTCAGAGGAGACCAGAGCTCCATTGCACCTCGGAAAGCAAAAACTTGGTAGAAACCTAAGAGTATTTATGCATGCTTGCTTCTGCACATAGACACAGCCCACAACACATTTCCACACCCTCTTTTGCCTTTAAAAAAAAAAGTTAGTCATGGTGCACAATTTCTATACACCACTCTTAGTCATGAAGCATAGCTGCCATTTCTTTTGATACTTTGACTTCTGGTTGTCGTAGGTGTCTGAAGAGATGGTATCCTAACACAAATATAACATGACACCAGAAAATACATTCCTGGACTTTATACAAGCATTAAAATAGTACATCCAATAGAGTGAACATCCTTGCACTACATAAATAAAAGCTGCAGCCTTTCGGGAATGCATGGGCATGGGTTTCTTATGTGCTCTTAATAGTACAACTGTTCACTTGCTGCCGTTTCATAGGATTGTTGCTGTTTCCTGTTCTCTCGGGAAGGATCTGTGTGGCTCCCAGAAGCCTTTTGCGTGATCCTTAGGATGTATAGTGTTGCTATACTTGCCAATCACTACATTGCAGTACGCCAAGTCATAGATATAAGCTGCATGTAAGTACGTGTTGGAGCTCACCCGCCTCTTAGCTAGAAGTGCCAACAGCGTCTTCAACAAGGCCGACGCTGTCATCGCACCCCACCTGCGAGACCTCATCAACACATCCTTCGACACCACCATCTTCCCGGAGAGCTGGAAGCACGCCGAACTCAGCGCTCTACTCAAGAAACCAACAGCGGACCCCACCGACCTCAAGAATTACCGCCCCATCTCGCTCCTCCCGTTTCCAGCCAAAGTCATCGAGAAGACCGTCAACAAGCAGATGGCCGCCTTCCTCGAGACGAACGGATCCCTCGACCCCTCACAGTCCGGCTTCCGAGCCAATCACAGCACCGAGACCGCCCTCATCGCCGCCACCGATGACATCCGAACCCTGATGGACAATGGAGAAACAGCGGCCCTCATCCTCCTAGACCTCTCCGCGGCTTTCGACACGGTCTGCCACCGCACCCTAGTGCAGCGTCTCAACAACGCCGGAATCCAGGGGAAGGCACTGGAATGGATCATCTCCTTCCTCGACGGAAGAACACAGAGAGTCCGCCTACCACCGTACAAGTCAGAGGCCTCCGAAGTCATCTGCGGCGTCCCCCAAGGATCATCTCTGAGCCCCACCCTCTTCAACGTCTACATGAGCCCCCTCGCGGCCATCGTACGCAAACACAACCTCAGCATAATCTCCTACGCCGACGATACCCAGCTGATCCTCTCCCTGACGAACGACCCCGCCGCCGCCAGAGCCAACCTGCACGAAGGGATGAAAGAGGTAGCCGAGTGGATGACGACCAGCCGCCTGAAACTGAACTCAGACAAGACGGAGGTCCTCATCCTGGGCTCCTCACCCTCCGCCTGGGACGACTCCTGGTGGCCCCCCGCCCTGGGCACCGCACCCAAACCGACAGACCATGCACGCAACCTGGGCTTCATCCTGGACTCCTCCCTCTCCATGACCAGGCAAGTCAACAACGTCTCCTCGGCGTGCTTCAACATCCTACGCATGCTACGGAAGATCTTCTGGTGGATCCCCACCGAGACCAGGAAGACCGTCACCCAGGCCCTCGTCACCAGCCGACTGGACTACGGCAACGCCCTCTACGCCGGGACCACCGCCAAGCTCCAGAAGAGACTCCAGCGGATCCAGAACGCCTCAGCCAGACTCATCCTCGACATCCCACGAACCAGCCACATCTCCGGACATCTGAGAGACCTTCACTGGCTCCCCGTCAACAAAAGAATCACCTTCCGCCTCCTCACCCACGCACACAAAGCCCTACACGACCAAGGCCCGAGCTACCTCAACAGCCGAGTCAACTTCTACGCTCCCAAACGCCACCTCCGATCAGCCAACCACGCCCTCGCCGCCGTCCCCCGCATCCGAAGAGCGACTACAGGAGGAAGGTCCTTCTCCTACCTGGCCGCCAAGACCTGGAACTCCCTCCCTCCCGACCTGCGCCTGACCCAAGACCACCTCTCCTTCAGGAAGAAGCTGAAGACCTGGCTGTTCGAGCAGTAGCGGCACCCCCCCCCCCCCCCCCCCCCCCCCCCGCCAGCGCCTTGAGACCCGGGTAGGTAGCGCGCTCTATAAGTGTCAATGATTGATTGATTGATTGAATCTAATTACTTCGGTGACGCCCAACAGGGCAGCACAGGGGATGATGGTGTGACCTTCCCTCGACATAGCGTGCACAGGGAGTGGAATATTCCTCTCCAATACTGTGAAAGCAAAATACAGTGTGAAATGTTACACTGGTTCTTTACACTTTTTACATTCACGATATTTACCTGAACTTGCCTATGCATTCTGGGGTGCAATGCGTAATGCAAGCAATTTAATACATTTATCAACTTGTATCTGATAAGGTGCAGTCCATATTAATCTCCTAAACTCGCCTGGCTGTATACTCTTGAAAGTATCTACCTCTGTGCACATGAAAGAGTTTTGCCTGTATGACCCCTCTCTGAACCATTTTAGTGAAAATATTAGGCTCTTGGGGTGGTGGGAGGGGGTGGTAGGGGAGAGGGGGATGGAATTGAGAGAGATGGACAATACAGCGTGTGTTATTCTTCACTATGCCAGGCAGCCGGCCTATTGCTACCAACATTGGCTTTATATACTTGTAGATCCATAGAAGTACATTTTGCGGAAAAAAGTTTCCCAGGACCTAGGTGTACCCACAGTTCTCACGATGGCTACAGTTGTTTTTCAGAGCAAGGGTAGAAGAAGAGGGTTGCATATTACACTCAAAAGAGGTAAATAAGGTATATCCATAACAACCTGTTTCGCTGTTTCTCAGTCGGTCCACATTCTGATTAAAATCGTGTCACAGTGAACATTTGGCATCCTGCATATGACAGCAGGGTGTGGGGCCTGGCCAGTGTCTACTCTATCCAGACATGCATTAGCGAATACAGATCATCGAACCAATATTTACATAATACACTTGTGCAATTAATTAGAGATACAAATCCAGCACCATCAAACCCCCACGAGTAATGGGAGACAGAACCTCCCATTCTTAATAAAGGTGCCTGCCTCCCCATACCAAATATAGGAAGACCAAACTTCGTAACCTCTCTAATAATACGAACTATGTTGATTGCTGAGTTTTGTACGTACAGTACAATGTACAGCACAATATAATCACAGTATAGTGAGATCAGCAAAGTTCTGCCTCTGGTATAAAATCTGCGTTGTGAGTTCAACTCTCGGGCCAGCAAGCCAGAGGTTCAATATACATGTCCATTGTCTCTGATCTTTGTCATACTTTTCAAGTGCCCCTTCCAACAGAGATGGCGTCCATTGACATATGGTTTAATTTAACACATGGTTGGTGTATCTTAGATTTATAAGACTCTGAAAATACTTTCCAAATGCGTAAGTACCTTTTGCATGAGTGGCGCTCCAGTCTATCAAACGCTTTTTCAGCATTGAGTAGAATGACTGCAGCTGGTAGTTACGTAACAACTTTGTGTAGAATGGCTATCCGTGTATGCAAGTTAAGAATTGTTGACTGCTGTGGTATAAACCCAAGAAGATCTATCTTGGTGAGAAGTCTGCACTAAGTTGAAGTCTCCCATAAAATAAGTGTCTCCGAATTCATAACACTAGAGTATAACTTCATCAAAAAGTTCTGGTGAGTCAATGTTGGGCCATGGATATCAGTCTCCAACATTCAGCAGTGTTCGAGGCAAAATACCCCATTACTCACAGCAATGGGAATATATCACAACAGACAATTGGATTTTAAATGTGGTGCGCCACAGCTATTGTATAGAACTAACAAATAGGCCACCACCATACCTGCCAAAGAAGAAAAGGTTTAAAAAAAACAGAACTCTTGAACTTAAGGAAACAGCTAAAGGAACTCTTACAAAAACAAAGCGATATCAAAGGCGATGATGGACGGAGCGTTTGAGCAAATCAAACACTCACCCCCAGTCAACTGATCTGGGTTTAATCCATCGCCATTCTTTAGCTCACTCCACCACCCCAGTTCAGACATGGCCATATGCAAATCAGTCTGACCCTGTGCCTCATGGGAACAGTCCAGCTCTCTTACAAAAACAGGCAATTGAGAAGGTACCAACAAGGGAGCACAACAAAGGAAATTGCTCACCTTATTTATGGTACCAAAGCAAGATCTCGCAAATGAAGACCAGTTTTGAATCTCTAATTCATAAACCAATTCATTTGCTCACAGAATTTCAAGATGACAACCCTGCTAGAAGTAATCCTACTCCTTCCGAAAGGGGACTACGTGGCAACCATAAACGATGCTAATCTACACATACCCATGAATCATGGACACAAGAAATACCTCAGACATGCACCACCAGTTCAGGGTTTTACCCTTTGGAATCAAATTTGCACCAAGAGTTTTAACAAAATGCCTAGCTGCAGTGGCAGCATTCCTAAGAAGGAAGGGAATCTAGGTCTAGTGCTAAAACCCTCCCAGTCCACATTGCAGGGAGGACAGTATTGATCCAGACGCATAATCCAGACGCATAATCCAACAACAATGTTTTACCTGAACAAACTCATTCATCCTAAGCAAATTAGGTCAGGAGATATGGCAATTGGCTATTCAAAAGGCAGAACAGCAGCTCACACAATAGGAAATAAAGGAGAGGAGCCTAGAAAACAGCCTGACTCTGGGGGACACCAACAATAGACTGGAAATGCCAATACTCCTTCAGGATTCAATACCGCCTATCTACCTATCTTTTTATGCCTGGTCACTAAATTGGACTGGGACGTTTGCCTATGCCTTTCCACCCCGATTCCTCTACTACACAAGATACTGGAAAAGGCCAGGTAACCAGGAACAAATCTGATCCTTCTAGCCCCTCAATGGCAGTGACAGACCTGGTACTCTAGCCTATTTGAACTGTCCAAAGGACAGAGTATCAAATTCAAGGAAGAAAAAGACCCCAAAGAGATCAAGTATTTCACCCGAAACCATCCGCTCACAACCTGGAACCTGGCACCTGAGTGCATAGAATTTGGACACCTAAATTTACCTCAGTGGAGATACTAAAGGAGGCAAGAAAACCAGACACAAGACACTGCTACGCAGCGAAGTGAAAAGTATCTCATTTGGTGTAAAGAGAGCCATATCCCAGAATTAATATCTGCACAAGAAACCGTGATAATAGATCTTACCCACTTGCTAGTCCTTGTAATCGACTATTAAAGCCTCGAGGTGCACCTGGCAGCAATTGTAGCATACACCAGGGGAACATAATGAAAAATATTTACACATCACCAGTCATCAAAAGATTCCTAGAAGGTTCCAAAAGAATCTCACCTCCAAGGAAGGCTCCAGTGCCTACGTGGAGTGTAAACACTGTACTGACACCAATTATTTCAGAGACTTTCGAACCAATACACAAAGCAGGACTTAGAAGTGTCACAATAAAAACTGCCTTCCTAATAGCAATAACGTCACTACAAAGAGTAGCTGATAAAAGAATGAACTATTAAGGAACCATACATACAAAACCACAAGGGCAAAACTATTCTAGAAACTAATCCCTAGTTGCTACCTAAGGTGGTGAGCAAATTTCACACAAATCAAAGCATCCAGTTAGCAGTTTTCTTTAAAAACCCACAAAAATAAGTCTATATACCCTGATTGTAAGAAGAGTTACTATATTGTCTACAGGAGACAAAACAATTCCGTAGGTGGAGTCAACTGTTAGTCTCTTACGCAAAATCCAGCAAGGGTTTACTCATCAAAAAAGGAACAATAGCACACTGGATTGTGGAGGCATTTCAAACCTGGTACTCCTCAGCGGGAACAACATTAAGTTCATGCCCGAGAGAGCATTCAACAAGTAAGAAGGTGCAACACTAGTCTTTATAGCAAATGTGCCAGTTGACACTATATGTGCATCCGCTACATGGGCTTTCCCACATACTTTTACCAAGCATTATTGTGTGGATATACAAATGACAAAAGAAGCACAGGTAGGACCGAAAGTACTTCAACACCTGTTCTTCCACATCTCACCCCTACCATCCCAAGGAGTGGGACGAGCTGCATAATGTAGTGCACATCGTGGGAATCCAGAAAATGATTCATGCTGCAAAATGAAATGCGTACTTACTAGTAGGAGTAGTTTTGCAGCTTGAAGAGTTTTCTGGTTTCACATACGACCCACTCGCCTCCCCAGAATGAGGAAAGTAAACCAATGGGAAGATCACGTAAAATCAGGAAAAGTAAATAAATACCCTTAATTACAACAAGTAGGGCTAGGAATCCAAAGATGGCTACCACGCACAGGAACTTCCGGGGCTCTGTCTGACGTCACATAAGGGATGGACCCAGCACCAAATGGTGGTAGACGATGCTCACGAAGAAAAAAAGAAAAGGGACCAGAGACAATTCCGGACCAAACCACTAGATGGCGGAATAATGCACAGCATGTGAATCCAGAAAACTCTTCCAGCTGCGAAACTACTCCACTGTTAAGTAACCATTTTGATAGTATTCCTAAAGATAAGAATTCCTCGGATATCAGCTCCCTAATAACTTTCCACCCATTTGACGGTTCACCACAAAACTTTCCAGACAGTTAGCATTTTTTTACATTTTGAGATGATGTACATTTTTGTGGTGAATAGTTAAGGGGGTGAAAAGATTAAAGGGGGCCGCAAAATGGGTTTCTACACAGGCTATTGTATTTGACATAGCGCAAAAACAGCTGAATGGATTTACATGAAATTTGGCACGATTATACATTATGGTGCGGAGATTCTGCTTTTTGGGTACAGCAATTAAGTAGGGTATTTTTTAAGTCATTTAAACTTGGTGATGTCTGTTACCACAGTACTTTTGCTGGCTTTCACAATTTTGTGAAATGACCACAGTACCTGTGCGTAAACCTAAAAAAAAATATATACACATTCTCTACCTAGCAACACTTTAATAAAGTGGCAAAGCGTAGGGACCTACTACTTACCTATAGCTATGCCCCAACACTGAAAACAGCCAAAGTGTAGTAAAAACAATATGGCAACCTTTTCATTCTCTAAAAACAGCCATTACCCAATTATATACTTGCTTGTCATCACCATGTATCCCAGTATACTATTCTATTTCACTGAACCTTACTCCACTAAACGGTATTCCACTCTACAATATGCCACTGCACTCTACTCTATTCCACTGTATGCCACTCCACAGTGATTGCATCCAGGGTATCCTGCTGCCCATTGTGAGCCAGAGCAGCACTACTTCAATTTTCAACAGAGTATTTGAATCGAGTAGATTAGTATGTTAAATATGGACTGAAATGTATCCATTAGTTGGAAACGTTAACTGTACACAGGTGCTTTAAACTTCCTGCCACCCACTAGACCGCAGACCCTGAGCTTGTTGCTACTGCCCAGTTACACATCCTGCATCTCACGGTGGCAATATGCTGCGGGTACCGCCCCACATGAGTAGAAGTGTAAACCTTGGTCTGGTAAGTAAATGGGTTGCATGAGGGCCTCCGTGGATGCTATGGACCTCATGATTTATGCATGAGGAGCTTGAAAATCATCACCCACCCGACAATGGTTCTAAACCCCGCAGGTCATGGTGATCACGCAGTTCTGCAGCACAAGTCCTTGATTCATCGCAGCCCTAGGCAACCCACCTTGGGCCCACGCAGGGAACAGGTGCCACAGACCAGCTCCACTAAGTCGGCCCTCTGTTATCGCCAAGCAAGATGCAGCAAGAATCATGGCCTGGCATCTTCCCATGTTGCAGGTCGCACAGCAGCAGGTGATTGCTGCCCGACAGCAGAATAAGGCCCGACTGTCCGCAATCAGCTGCTGTGCCTGCAAGGAGTTCCTGCCTGTGTCACTATGATAGTGGCTCACTGCCCGTGTCACTATGATAGTGGCTCACTGCCCAATCTCATTCAAAAACTAGCCTTCAGGGTTTCACGGACCTAGAGCTGCGGTCCAGCAGTTCAGATGGTGGGTATCTGGGCCAATTTTATCGTTGCTATGAACCAAGACAGTGGTCAAATTAGGCGACCGTGTTGGCTTGATGTGTGGTTTTATGGTGCCATAATACCCCTGCCCCAAACCTCTGCCCAATGTTAAGTTAGCCGGGAAATTATCCACTTGCCGCGTGTAAAGTTGCAGATGTTTCAACTTTGTCACTATAGTTTGAAGAAAATGCACCCCCTTCACTTTTGTTTGAACAGTACTTTCACAGGGTGCAGGTGAGCACCCGGCGAAGGGTCAAGCTGTGTGAGAACCAGGGGGTGTCTCAGAAGCAGCGTCGGACTCGGAGCCGAGTACAGAAAGCTGGGGGTGCCGCTCGCCTAGAGGTTTTCTGCCTTGTGTGTCCTGCCCTTCGCTACAGGAGTAGCTGAGAAGACTCTTTGCCCCACGCTGATTGCTGCGTGAGGAGGGGACCAACTTGTGGCCGCAGAGGAGGTGAGAGGCGCGGCCCCGGGACTGCGAGGACCAGCATTCCCTACCAACAGCTGGGTCCTCTTCCCGTGTGAGCCGCGCCCCCTCCCAGTACCACGCCTCCTCTCTTCCAACTTGAATATAAGTTCGTCCATTAACGCGCACCGCGGGGCGTAGCCCGGGGCTAGGCCCGGGCAAAGGGCGGGCCCGTTGTTGCCCGGTGGAGACCGGACCGGGCCACCCCCCTTGGTTTCTATTGCTAACCTTACCATCTTACAGCACACAGGGTTTCTTATACGTCCACCATGCCTGGTAGAACCAGAAGTAAAACCAAAACTGCCCTGGCTGTAGCTCAAATCACTGGACCAATCGACCAATCATCTCACGGACAAACGAGGTAATTGATCATAGTATCTCTTCTCGAACATAGTGTCAATGGACCTCATGAAAGCAAAACGCTCGTCCTTGGGTCTTTTAGCAACTGCAGTATCCCCTATCCAGCAAACACTTCCTACTCTATCCCTTCCCTTACCTGAGACTGTTGCTGATACCAATACAGTCCCATGCACAGTTGACTTATCAGTAACTCAATTTGAGTCTGATTCATTATCATCAGATGACCTAGAGGCCACCCCCGATCTAGTAGCATGTCAAACACTCGAAAGATCAGAATCAACTATAGATAATAATCTTCGAGGACTAAGGGAAGGAGCCATTCCCAAACAAGGCAGTATAAATCCTTCTGATAACGCAGTAGCTCCTGTCATCCCTACAGGATATGAGAGGGAATCTAGGAGGGACCGATCCAAACACTCAACGCAACCCGCACAACCAACGACAATTAGTTCAACAGATAATCGCAGCCTTTTGGGAATCACTCCTGTGAACTTGGATCATTTTTAGCTATTTTAATTGCTGGCTAACTTTCCCTGCACCTGAACAAACGAGGACCGGGGACCAAAGCGGACGCTACCGGGGCCGGGACTGCGAGAGCCAGGGTGCACAGCGCTTGAAGATCACAGCGCACCTGGTGTCTCTTCCCGCCCCCAGCCCTCCGCCCTTGATTGCCTCTTACCAGCTACTTAAGGCTCGCGGCCCCCGCTCCGCGGGTGCCGCTCGCAGCCTTTTGGGAATCACTCCTGTGAACTTGGATCATTTTTAGCTATTTTAATTGCTGGCTAACTTTCCCTGCACCTGAACAAACGAGGACCGGGGACCAAAGCGGACGCTACCGGGGCCGGGACTGCGAGAGCCAGGGTGCACAGCGCTTGAAGATCACAGCGCACCTGGTGTCTCTTCCCGCCCCCAGCCCTCCGCCCTTGATTGCATCTTACCAGCTACTTAAGGCTCGCGGCCCCCGCTCCGCGGGTGCCGCTCGCAGCCTTTTGGGAATCACTCCTGTGAACTTGGATCATTTTTAGCTATTTTAATTGCTGGCTAACTTTCCCTGCACCTGAACAAACGAGGACCGGGGACCAAAGCGGACGCTACCGGGGCCGGGACTGCGAGAGCCAGGGTGCACAGCGCTTGAAGATCACAGCGCACCTGGTGTCTCTTCCCGCCCCCAGCCCTCCGCCCTTGATTGCATCTTACCAGCTACTTAAGGCTCGCGGCCCCCGCTCCGCGGGTGCCGCTCGCAGCCTTTTGGGAATCACTCCTGTGAACTTGGATCATTTTTAGCTATTTTAATTGCTGGCTAACTTTCCCTGCACCTGAACAAACGAGGACCGGGGACCAAAGCGGACGCTACCGGGGCCGGGACTGCGAGAGCCAGGGTGCACAGCGCTTGAAGATCACAGCGCACCTGGTGTCTCTTCCCGCCCCCAACCCTCCTATATCAACGCACTGGTGAGCGCGCACGCGGGACGCGCGCGGGACACAGCCCGGGGCTAAGCCCGGGCAAAGGGCGGGCCCTCTGAGGCCCTCCGAGGACTGAAAGGACTGGACTGGCGGTAACCCCTATTGTATTATTAGACTATTGCTGTTGCCACAAAGCCGCTATATATATTTGTTTGGGTTGTTTTGTTTAACTCTTGTTATTGATAGTGCATTGGTTTATCGTAGGATTATTGTGATTTATAGGGGTTAGTATTTAAGCAGTGGTCCTCCACCTTTTGCCTAGAGTATTACCGACAGTAAAGTGTTGGGTTTATTAATGTCTTCACGGACAACTCGAAGCCAGGTGGGGGCAGGGATAAAAAATATCAAAACTAAAAAATTGACTAATACACTGGATAGTTTTATCCTACGCACTAACACCCTAATTGACGAAGGTATCATTTTGATGGAACGGAGGGTTTCCCAAGATTTGCTTCATGCCAAAAGATCGTCATTGGGTAATATAGCCCTGGCTCGTACTCCGACTAAAGATTTGCCCTTACCAGTCACGCCTCAATTAAAACCTACTCACGTGACACCAGTACTGACTATGGCCCAGCCCCAATGCACAAATAAACCCTCGGTTCCTTTATCACTAGTATCCCCAATCGAGTCTGTTACCCCCACTACTTCACTGGTTACCGATGTTATTATACATACAGTTCCTCTGGAGTTACAGGGGCTTCCTGTAGTAGGTTCAATATCCTCCCCAAAATTAACAGCTCCTGAGGTGCTTAGTGATATTGTACCCTGTTTGGAGAACATAGCTTGCATGGGAACCGGTGCACAGGAGGGAGGGTTAGGTGTGGATGCTACAGTTGATACAGCTAGGATACATTGTGTATCGCACCCCCTGCCCCTAGAGTTGCCAGATGTAACTGTATCGGATTCTAGCATAGATAGCATTCTTAATAATGGTAGCCCTGATGTGTCTGCAGAGAGTGAAGAGGATGCGGACGCGCCCTTTTTTGACTCCCTAGCGGATCTTATTAGGTCTTTACTTTCGCCCCTTGAAGTCAGACTCCAGGGCATAGAACAACAACTTGGAATTATATCAAAGGAGTTGGAATGTAAGGGGGGGGATAAAACCCATGTAATCCAGAAGAATACACTCGGTATATCGGGAACTTTATTGCCAGTGGTCAAGAATCCTTTAATAGTACCTACCCAGCAAACCAAGACCTGTCCATCTGCCTCAATTGTAGAGAAGGGCGGTAAAGTGGTCACTAAACCAGTCTCTGCAGAAGTTAAAAAACCCCCGGTGAAAGTAGATCCTATCGCACCCAGCGCTACTTCTCTCCTACCCTCTGTAAAGACACCAAGGGCACGGCGGAATATTAGTTTACCATCTGACGCATGCCCATTTGTGATTGTGCTAATTGGTGTCCCTGAGCTAACCCCTGATACCCCTGAAACTTTTTGGGGACTCAAAAATAAAGTCTGTCACTGGCTGGATAGGAACTTTCCACCACCCCCAAATATTAATAAAAATATTCTTATGGTGGAGAGAGCTCCATGGGTTGGTGAAAAAAAGAAACATCTTAAAGGCGATTGTGTGGTGATCACATTTGAAGACCCTTGCATAGTAGAGTTTATTTCTTTAGGGCATCACCGTAACACTGACTCAGGGATTCTTGTCAAACCTCTGTCATATTTCTATATGCCTGCGGGTAATCACGATAATAGATGGAGTTGGCTTAGGGCTACCACGCATGAAACTGGTTGGAGGAGACCTGAAACTCAAGGGGACCAGCGCTATAACAACTGGGGAGGGGCTGCTAGCGGCGACTGGCAAGAAGTACGTAGAGGGAGAGGTAGAACTTATAATGGGGGAAATAGGTTCAAGGAGGGATGGCTGGGTCCACAGCTGGATTATCCTATCCAATGTTATAACCGCTTCAACGGCCTGGAGGAAGTCGATTGACTTACTAACGGGTCCATTGAGCGTTTGGGAAGAGGGGTGTTGCATCCCTTACTGGAAGATCAAGCAAATCTGCCTGTAGATATAGTGGCCAACGCTGGCTTTAGTTTAGACACAATTGAATCCCTGGTAGTAGCTGGTAACTGTACTCAGGATATAGTTTCCACAGGACAATTGGAAATTAAGGCACTGGGTTCTTCACTTAATATTTTATCATGGAACATTGCTGGCTTAAAGAAAAACGTAGCAAATCCTGATTGGAACACCTTTATTAACCAATATGATATTTGTATGTTTCAAGAAACATGGTGCAAACTCCCTGAATACATGAATGGTTATTCTACCTTTTATGTTCCAGCTGTTTCATTGGGGAGAGGGCGCCCTTCTGGTGGGTTACACATCTGGGTAAAAATATCTCTGAACTGTAGTGTCACCTCCAACAAGTATGTTTCTAATGACATCTTGCACATCACTTTAAAGAACAGTGTAGGAGGCCATAGATATGAAATCTTCTGTATCTATGCTAGAGGTCTCCAGGGAGGGCTTGCTTCTCCAGTATTAGAACTGTTGGATGAGGAGTTGTCCAAACTCCCGGCCAGATCCAAAATAATAGTCGGGGGAGACTTCAATTGCACGTTCGAACCGTTAGATATGGAAGAAGAATCAGGTCCCAATGTAGTAGAAGGAAGATCATTTATACCCCCCCTAACTCTTAGCCCAATCAAGAAATGGTCATCTAGGGTCATTCAGTTGAATGCCTTGGTGTTAGATTACAATCTTTGGGCTCTTAATGGCCGTACAAACTCTGATCGCGAAGGAGCGATGACCTTTAATAGGCTGGGGTGCCCCTCTCGTATTGACTACATCCTTTTAGATGAATACTCCTGGCCTGACTTAATCGATATGGTGGTTAGGGAGTCTTCCTATAGTGACCACAACCCCTTATGTATGCAACTTAAATGGGTAAGTGGCCGGAACTCTAGACAGGAAGTGGAGATGATAACCAAAGAGGTCTTCCCTGTAAATAATAATCGGAAGCTAAAATGGAATGTGGTCAAATGCGACGAGGGGAAGCTACAAAATATCAAAGACTTGGTATCTAAAGAAATTAGTAGTTTGGCAGCCTTAGAGTCTGTTCCAGTTAATCTAGCCGATCCTAGTTTGTCGGTCTCCTATAGTAATTTAATAGGTAAAGTGGGAGCCCACTTTTGTAAGAAGCAACCGGAAAAATCCCGCCCTAACGGTACCAAACCAAATAGTAATCTATGGTATACGAGTAATTGTAGAAGTAAAAGGGAAGCAATTACTAAAGCAATATGTAGTAAGGACTCTGTGGCCGTCCGGTTAGCCAGGAAAGATTATGCGTGCAGTATAAAATCTGCCAAAAGAGAATGGGAGGAAGAGCATTGGCAACAGTTGAAAGAAGCAGCTCGTGGTAAAAATACTGTTGCCTTTTGGAAATTAATTAATGCTCTAGATAGAAAGGGAGTAGGTCCCATTTTAAATCATATTACGGATCAGGAATGGTATTCTCATTTTTTTAAACTATATTGTGAGGAGAATGTGGATAGCTTGACATTATTATCAGCTAATATCCCCGAAAGTACGCCTCGTGGTAATTTTATTTACAACACAGATCCATTTTCCCAGAGAGAAGTACTAGATGCTATCTCTAAATTATTGCCTGGGAAGGCCCCAGGCCAAGATGGTCTCCCAGGGGACTTGTTAAAGTACGAACCGAATGTGTGGGCTAGATACATATCTAATCTGATGAATTTGATACAAGCTGGTCATCCTGTTCCCGATTCCTGGAAAGGTGCTGAGGTAATAACCATTTACAAAAAGGGCGATAGGGACGACCCTTCCAATTACAGACCGATAAGTCTGATAGACATTATTCAGAAGGTGGTTGGAAGGGTGATCATAAACCGTACAGAAGTATGGCTTGTGGATAAGAGTATTTTGTCCCATTTCCAGGCCGGGTTTAGAAGCAATATAGGTGCAATAGACCAGGTATTTAGATTCTGTGCAGTCTGTTGGAAGTCAGTGTTAATTACTAAGGGTAGTCTATACCTGGCTTTCATAGACTTAAAGACAGCTTTTGATGTGATTCCACGGAATAAGCTCTGGTCGGTCTTATCCGATATGGGTTTCCCTAGTTACCTCCTACAATTCATTATTAAACTCCATGAGGGGAATTACGCCAGGATCCGTTGGGGATCCCAGGGTCAACTGACAGAGAAGATCCCGGTAAATAGGGGAGTAAGGCAAGGGTGTGTGATGGCCCCAACCTTGTTCTCCCTCTTTATTAATGGGGTTGTAGCCCATTTGAGGGAGGATCCTGCTGATGCCCCCGTCCTTGCAGGAGAGAAAACACCCACTCTCCTCTTTGCCGACGATACTCTGCTCATGTCAAAATCCCCCATGGGTTTGCAAAAACTACTCGATCGTTTTTGCAGTTTTTATATAGATAGGGGGTTGTCAATAAACACTTCAAAAACAAAGCTGATGGTGTTATCTAATAAAAAGAAACATAGGAAGGTAAACCTCAGGCTGAATGACACCCCGTTGGAGGTGGTAGAGGAATTTGATTACCTTGGGGTGAGACTTTGTAATAACTTGAGCTGGTCAGCCCATATCGCCAAAATGGTTTTAAATCTCAAAAGGGTTGCAGGAGTAATTCTTAAGAACCAGCGTCGATCTTTCAGTCGTCCCATAGCCCCCACCCTGGCAATTTATGAAGGGAAAGCATTGGCAGCGGCAGTTTATGGTTCAGAACTATGGGGGGCGGAAAATACAAAAGGTTTAGCGGTGGCCGAGAATAAGTTTATTAGAGATATGGTCTCGCTACCCTTATCGTCCCCTCTGAAACCTCTTTTTCTTGACATGGGTAAAAAATCGGTTGTTGATCTAGTGCAAATTCGCCCCTTGTTATTCTGGGTTCGTCTTAGAAGGACCCCAGAACTTTATAATTATGCTCAGGTTCTGGATGAGCTGATTAGTCTAAACGTAGCAAACAAAATCAAATGGCTCAACAATTTAAAGAGGCTTGTAAAATCAATAGGTCTGGAGGAGAGTTGGATCTCGCAACTCCCACCCCCAAAAGCAATTGTCAAAAAACTTTATTGGGATTGGGTTGTTGCCAAAGAACACATGAATCCAAACTGGGGTCATTTAACTAGTACCTTCCTTGATCACAAGCCCCTTAGGAAGTTAGAGCCCTTTTTGGATTTCATCCAGGTCCCTCGTGATAGAACACTGTTCCTGAAACTCCGATATGGTATTCTACCCCTTAACACATTCAAGGCAGGTTGGAAGGGATATAGAGGAACAGAGTACAAATGCCCAGGTTGTTCCTGCCCAAAAGAATCCTTGGGCCACTTCCTATTTGCATGTGTAGCCTACAAAATACCTAGAGGAAGGTGGTTGAAACCTGTCTGTAGGAACCTAGGGGTGAGGGATCATAGATTAGCTATGCGTATTTTTTTAACAGACGTTTCTTCAATGTATATGGTCTGTGGGGTGGCTAAATATGTGGCGAATGCTTGGCTCATTAGGTCAAAACTTGTACCCATTGTCTGAATTGTTTTATGTTTTGTTTAATGTACAGTTTATTATGGATTTACTATGGATACTGTATATGTACTTTTATGAAATTTTGTTTCGAATAAAGTATTTTCAAAGGATAATAATTTCTTACTTCCTCCTATTCTCATTGAGGACATAGATAACCCCTGTAAAATATGTAAAACCACATCCCAAATACTAACCTCAATTAAAGACCTTCTTTCCCAGCAGCTGAAACCTATACAAATTAGTATAAGGAACCTGGAAGCTCAATTAGCAATCCTATCATCCACATATCCCAGTACAAACCCCCATCTAGCTAAGCAAGGGACAGGAAATGTTACTCACCCCACAAAAGCTCCTCTTCAACCAAAATCAACTATAGCAATAAAACAATCTGTCCCGATCATTCCACCCTCTCTAAAACCAAAACATAGTGTTCCAACACAAAACCTGCAAGATTCAATGCCTAGTGCACAAAAGCCCAAAACCACTATGGAGTTGCCCCAACATACGCCCAGCACAGGTCCGGTAAAAACAGGATTATTGGGGAAAATAGCAGGCAATGTAACCAGAAATCATACTATAAATAAATCGACACCTATATCTTCCAAACCAACGGTCACACCCCAGTTGTTATCCAAAAAGACACCAAGAGTTAGGCGCCCAGTGCACCTCCCACCAGAGGCTACCCCATATACAATCATTCTTACAGGGGTACCTGAACTAACGGAAGGTATGACTGAAACTGCCTGGGCACTTAAGAACAAGGTCATGCAGTGGCTGAGCATAAACAGACCACTAGAACCATACCACTCTGGAGGGATCTCCACAGTCCGTAGAGTAATATGGGTAGGCGGAGAACCTAAGTCGATCCACGGAGACTGCATCATAGTAACTTGCAGAGATCCATCTACTGTGGACCACATTTGCTCCTGGCCCTCACTGGAGAAAAAAGGTGCAATAGATGCCCAACACCTTTCTTTCTTCTATCCACCATTGAACACTCATCAATATATCTCTACCTTGAACTGGCAGCACCCCCAAGAAGATCAGTGGAAACAGGTGGGATATAGTTACGGCCACGGAAATAGAAATAGAACTAGAGAATGGCATAAGCAGCCCTGGCAAGGCAGATCCTATCATCCACTGGAGGGCTGGCAGGGTTTTCCAACAAACCGTTTTGACTGCCTAGAGATGGTGGATTGACCGTCAAGGTCCCAAAAACTCAAGAGCAAGAATACCCTTATCATGCTTTCTCCAGTAATCCCTAGATCTCAGTCATCCCCACCTAAAACCGGTAGTCGAGTAAGACCAACTTCGCTTATTAATACAAATTCTAAGCCCGGGTCTGTTGTTGTAGATACCTGTCACACCCCTACTAACGAAGTGATGACCAGAGTTCCGGTTATCCTTATGAATAGTATAGATCTTAACTCTCACCAGTCAAACGATTCGAGAGATACTATTAACACTCCGTTGATCTCGACAGAGTTTTCCTAGGGAACCTCCCGTCCCACATGTACCCCCAGACCCCAATAAATTGAACCTCTCCATAATATATTGGAATGTTGCAGGACTGTCCTCCAAAATAACGCTAGAGTTATGGTCTGAAACAGTAAGGGAACATCAGGTACTTTGTTTCCAGGAAACATGGTCTACTATTCCAAAACATTTAACTGGATACAAAACCTTTTTCACCCCAGCAGTCCAGGGAGCCATGGGCAGGCCTAAGGGGGGTCTTGTGATTTATGTCGCCAATACCCTCCCCTGTCTATCCATCAAAATACTAAAAGAATTCTCGACCTACCAAATTATGCAAATAAATTTTACAAATGACTGCACCTATATTTTTATAAATTATTACAATAACTTAACTACATTGGATTGTCTGACAATCCTAGTAGAGATTGCCACTTTCTTGTCAGTCTTGCAAAATGATTCTAACCAAAACACAGTACACTTAATATGGGGCGGTGACTTTAACCTCCCACTCTGTATCAACCACAAAAGCGGAAATTGTGGGCTGCAAAACGAACATGGTAACCCCATACCCCATTTTGCTCACTCGACCTGTGGAAATAAGTTAAATGAGATTCTATTTTCTTTAGATTTGGACTTTGCAAACGAGCTAGTAGATCCACAGAAAGATTTTTCTCCAACTTTCCATGGAAGAGGCTTCCTAACAACTATAGACTACATACTGTCCTCCCAATCGCTCAAGGGGCAACTAACCAATTTTACAACAGGGACAAATGCAATGAGTGACCATTATCCAATCAGTGTAAGAATCACCCCAAAAATGGTTAATGCACACTACGCAAGAATGAGTCTCTTAAATCAAAACTCATTAACCATGAACAAACTGAATGGCTACACAGTCAAATGGGCCAAGATTGACCCGGGGGAAGTGACAGATAGGATTCTTGAAAAATCTAAGCCTTGGGTACTTGAATGCTTATCTTCAGATACTACACCCCGGTCAATCGTTAATAGCTTTCAGAACATCTTAGAAACAATTGGTAAGGAACTCTTTGTCAAGTTAAAGAACACTAAGCCCTCTATTACGAGATGGTTCGACGTAGCTTGTCAAGCTTGAAAGAAGCCTTACATAGACCCATGAGAAACCAAGTGGAAATTTCCAATTTAAGAAAATTATATAACTTAGCCAGACGGGAACGCAAAAAAGCAATTAAGCAAGATCTATGGTCACAACTCCATGATAGTAGCCAAAGGAAGGATAGCGCCCTATTTTGGCAAGTTATAAGATCTCCTTTTCTGGCCGATAGTACAGAAGGCCAGCATCTAGATGTTGCAATCACGGAGGATGACTGGGTTATGCATTTTTCTAAAATCTTCGGTCCATCCTCTCAAAATGCAACAGAAACAGGATCAGAACCAAGTGAACCCCATATATCGAAGAATAACATCTACCCGATAAATATTCATTTTCAACACAGCGAAGTTATTAAAGCAATTAAGGCATCGAAACCAGGCAAGGCTCCGGGCCCCGACTGAGTTCCAATGGATATTTTTCTCCATAACATAGAACTCTGGTCACCGATAATCATTCAGGTTCTGGCAGCAGTAACATCAGATGGGCTTTTCCAGTCATGGGCGACGTCTACCTTGTTACCCATCTTTAAAAAAGGCGACCGCAACGACCCAGCCTGCTACAGGCCAATCTCCCTCCTGGATTCCATGGGTAAAATTGCAGGTCGAGTGGTCCTGGACCGTTTACAATCTTGAACCCAGGAAAATAACATCATGACCGACCTGCAATACGGCTTCCAGAAGGGGCTTGGGACTGTGGAACAGGCCCTGAATCTTGCCCTTTTGACCGGGAAATATGTTGGCGCCAAAGGTGGTAACATCTTCCTTGTCTATGTCGACCTCAGTGCGGCATTTGACTGCGTCCAACACGGAAAACTTTGGAAAATACTTAGTGACCTTGGAGTGGATCCTCCTTTAATAGTCTTCCTCCGTGAACTTTATTCCAATGCCTCAGGGCGAGTCAGATATGGTACCAACGGAGAGATGTCCCGCTCATTTCCAATAACAAAGGGAGTAAGACAGGGTTGTGTACTGGCTCCCTTCCTGTTCAACCTTTACACCAATGGACTAGAGCAGGCTATGCTGGAAGGGAGCCAGGATCTACCCCAGATAAATCACCGTCCAATACCTACCCTGCTATACGCAGATGATTCAGTCATCCTGGCCCGCACATTAAATCAACTTCAGAAACAAATCAATAAATATAGCATTTTTATGGACTCACTTGGCCTGAAAATCAATATAAAAAAGACCTTCACCATGCACATTGGCCCCAGGGTCAAAAACCAAAAATCAATATTGGTGGATAACACAAAGCTGGAAAAAACCTCTGTATATCCTTATCTAGGAATTCTCGTGGATGATGCTTTAAACTGGCGTCAAGCTACGGCCACTAGAAACCTCCTTTTTCGGCGTGCAACATCGGCCCTGATTTCTTTTTCGAGAAAACTGGGGAAACCTGCTCCACCTGAACTCTTGAAAATATACTATGCTAAGTGCCACAGTGTGGCTACTTATGGGGCAGGCATGTGGGGGTACGGCCATATAGATCACCTACAAGTAACAGAGAACGGCTTTATCAAATACGTGCTAGCCCTCCCGCAAAGTTCTCCGAACTTCGCCTCTCATAGCGAGCTTGGCATGGAATACATTAGACACCATCCGTTCTCAACCTATCTTACTGTGGCAACGTATATGGACCAAACCCGAGTGCCATTTAACACGATCCCTCATTACAGACTGTTTATCCCTAACCAACTGGCACAAGATCCCATGGCTGATCTACGTGCGGAACTTTTTTACTGACCTTGGATGCAAGTCTTATTTCGATGATCCCGCTGCTATCGAAGATATCTCTAGAAAACAGCTAAAGTCAATGTGTCTGGCCCACTTGAGAGAGCTGCGAAATCAGGCAGAGATTACAAAAACTTTGAATATCCAAATTTGTGCAATACAACCTCTCAAAGGTATGCAACCTTACTTGTCCTATTTTCTGTCAAATCACGAGAAATTCTTATTAACAAGATTTCGCTTTAATACTTTCTTTCGTTTAGTTTCCTTTCCTGAAATTCACAACTGGTCCCGCACGCTTATGAACTGTCCATGCGATGGAATGTCTTCACAAACAACGATTCACATTATTTTGTTTTGCAAATATTATAAATCTACGCGTAAATCTTGGATTATTCCACTTCTTCGATCCAGTGGTCACAGACCGTGTCATTCCGCATTTCTCTTTCTGCAGTGTTTGGACTCGCCACATGTAGCTAAATCTATAGCGACTTTTTTAAAAGCCACTATCACAATACGTCAAAATCTTTCAAACTGAACAGGAACACTTAAATCATGTTTTCTTTTAAGTACCTCTTTTAAACTTTGTCTTTTTTAAATTTATGCTTGTGATGAAAAAATTTTCTATGTACTTTTTATGATTATAAAACTGGTAATCGAATAAAAGTTATTGAATTGAATTGAACTTTCACATTTGTTTCAGAGAACTAAGAATAGTTTGTGGGCTCCGTCAAGGTTTCAATCCTCCAGTGTTTTGTGCAGTATTAATGAAATGCAGATTTGGTGATTTTGCTTTTAAATTCTACCCACGTTCAGCTTAACATGGCCATTGACTAGAAAATCAATCGTACCAAGTTATGTTGGAAGGTGAAAAAACCCTATATAACCTGCTTATCTGGGTTACTGTAATTTTTTCCTTGAATGGAAAAAGGCTTCAACATCTGTTAAGAATGGTCATCACTTATATTGGACTTTGCAAGAGTAAACACCCCTATAATTCTAATAGTTATTTATGTCAGTTTTAGTCCTATATGCTGTCAACCCTTGTTCTTCCTGATTCCATCTCGCCACTCATTTGTGTTGGTTTTAAACATCCTCTGCTCTGGGGAGTGTGTCCTGAAACGCATAATGAAGCGAACATTCCAAATCCTGATTGACTTCGTCTTTTCTCTGAGTGACCTACCTGCTATTAAATACTATTTAATAATACATATTTGTGTAGGCTAAGAACGAAAATTTAAACAGCAGGTGCCAGGAGGCATATTTGGTGGGTGGCAGGATGTGGAGGAATGTGACTTCAATGCTATTATTTTTTCCTTTTTCCGTGTAAGTTTTCTTAACTTTTACATCAGAGGGATCACACTGGAAAAATGGGATTTAATGAGTTCAAGGAACTCTGGGCAGCGCTAAATGCATGGAAGCAAAACTTTATAATGTTTGATCAAGACAGAAGTGGTACAGTGGAGCCTCATGAACTAGGTCAAGCCATCACTGCAATGGGTAAGAAACGAACGTGGAAATTGCATGCAAATTATATTGTATTCTTTGATCTATGTGAATAGGCTATCTTATTTAGAGATTAGCGGATGTGGCTTTCTGTCAAAGTGGCGCATGTCCCATTCTTTTCTCATTATGTAGAGCACCATTGACTCTATTACACTTGCTATGTGACTGACTGGACATCCACCACGTTTTTGACAGCTAACCCTGTTTACCAAACTCTGTATAAGGACCGATGTCTCCAATATGGCAAGTCGAAACTAAACTCCAAGTAATTGATCTACTTTTGTTTGCAGTTGAAAATTAGTTTCACATTTTTATCCAGTATTATCGGTGTCTTTCATAGATTCACATACCTGAATCATTCCCCGTCGTCGAGATGGGAGTCCCCGGTACATAGAAAAGTAATGTCCTATAGATATACATAGAGAAAAGTAGGCCTAAGGGCCTTGCCCTAGTAGCCTATCTATGTCCTTTTGTAAAAAGGACCAAATTCCAGAAGGTAACCAATCCGCTACCACCTCCCTCTAGAACCTTCCTGTCAGGAGCCTCAGTCTCTCAGATTTTCTACCGCACGTTGTGCTAGGGAGTCTCCACCTGAGTTCTCCTCAGGTTTTACTAGTTTTATCTCTTTTCCTCACAGAATTTGGATATTTCTTTCAAAAATCAACTATGGCTGATCAGCAGAAGAAGGGTCTCTTCAGGGCATGCTCTTCTTGTGGTAAGAAGAGGCTCCACGTCGACAACCAGCATGAAACCGGTCTGTACTGTCTTTTTATCCTGACCATTCTCCTAAAGAGTGTAGAATTTGTAGAACCTTTTCTACAAAAACACTGAAAGACAGAGAAGGTAGACTGCTGCTCTGGTTGAACAGACTTAAATCCAGAGACACATTGGAGTCTTCAGAGGACGGTGAGATGGCTTCAGTTTCCTCTAAAATATCCTTGAAGAGGCCGAGGGTTACTTCCCCTAGCCCTACAGACGTTCCTCCTAAAAAGACCACAAGAAATTCTTCAGAGGAAACATCTACAACGTCTGACAAGGAGGTTCCTGCCTTCAGGAAGCCTGCGCAGTCGTCGTTGACGGGCTCGTCGACGCTACCATCAGCGCTGAAGAAAACGTCTCTACTGTCTATGTCTGACGACGATGGCGTTGTCAGCATTTTCATCGATGAAGACTACTCCATTGTCGACGTCAGGTAAGCCGGTGTCGTCTATTCTCATTAAGAAGCACTCTACGTTGATCAAAATCCCGACGACGACATAAACGTCGACGACGAAACCAAAACCATCCGCGCCGTCGACGAAGACGCCATTGTCGACCTCCACGCCGTCAACTAAGACATCAACGACGGTGAAAACGTCGACATCTGAAAGAAACAGGTTAGTATTAGATTCCTTACCTTAGAATATCCCCAGGCGTCAGTCTGGATCCGGAAACTTTTGCGTAGCAGTACCCCTGCGCGTCGGTAGGCGTCGTCTGCAGGCGTCCCCTGCGGCTCCGCGGCGTCGTGCGCCGTGATGACGTCGCTGGAGTATATAGACGCCGCCTCCGCGCGCTGACGTCAGTTCTTCTTTTTTCCGCGCCAGTTAGCGCAGATCCGAAGAGCAGTACTCCGGTCTTTTGACCAAGTGTTTGTAAAAACTTAATCTTTCTCGGTGCCGGTAGGATGCCTGGGTTTAAGAGCTGCGACGAGTGCGACCGCATGATGTCGGTCACCGACCACCATCGACTCTGCCTCCGGTGTCTGGGCGCGGACCACGACGTGGAGTCCTGCGTCGACTGTCGGGCCTTGACTGGAAAAGCTAGGCGGGAGCGGTCCCGCAAGCTTCTCGAGCTCCGCGTGTCGGCCCCGCGTCGAGAGCGGTCCCGGTCCGGTCGGAGGTCGAGGGAGCGGTCGAGGGAACGATCGCGGAGCCGCCATGGGCGCTCCGGGAGTCGCCACCATTCCTCCGGTTCGTCAGGTAAGCACAAGAAGTCGGGGCGTCGCCATCGCACCCCCGACTCCCCCCGACGCCCGCGTGCTGCGGCTGGGGGCTCGGGTGACCCCACGCCCGCGTGGGTCGCCGACGCCGTCTACCCCATACCCGTCGGTCCCTGGGGAAGGCGCGTCGCGTGAGGAGATCGAGGCCTTCCTCATTGCTATGAGGGCGAGGTCTCCTCCGGCGGGGCCTTCGGCGCCTGCGGGGCCGTCGGTTCCGTCTGGGGGCCCGAGCGGTTCGGGTGCTTCTGCCCCGACGCCGCCGGTGGCTCCGGTCCCGGCGCCGCTGGGTCCCTCAGGTTCGTCGCCGGTTGGTCTCCCGGCCTCTCCGGCGTCGGTTCCTTTGGGCCAACCCGTGGTACCGCCTCCGCGTGGTGCGGCGACTCCGCCGTCGGCTCCGGCCGGCGTCGGGTCCCCGGCACCGGCGCCGCGCGGCGCCACCCCCCTTTCCTCCCCGACTCCGGACACGGAGTCGGACCGGCGTCGGCCGACGCCGGATCCGACGCCGATGGGGCCCGTTGACCCCGATGTCTATATCGTCGACCCAGAATATGGGTATGATGAGGATGAGTATGGAGAGGGTTGGGAGGGGTCTGAGGACCCTTTATCCCGTGCCTGCCAGTATGATGTGGACTGGGTAGGTGATCTGGGTGATGCCAGTGGCCTGGACGAGTCGCCCAACCCTGGGTTTGTCTCCCCGTCCCCTGTGGCGTCTGAGGCAGGTGCTGCCTATTCAGTGGTCCTGATGAGGGCTGCCAAGGCCTTACACCTTGAGCTCCCCGTCGCGAAGGTCAAACCGAACATTCTGACCGAAGTGTTTAAACCGCAGTCATGCCCCCAGGAGCCTCTGCTGCCGTTTAATGAGGCCCTGACGGATGTCCTTTTGGGCACCTGGTCCAGGCCCGCTTCCGGTGCACCGGTTGACCGGAATGTGGCAAGGCGTCACCGTCCATGCTCGGACGACCCTGCCTTTTTTATCCACCCATCCCTCCCCGGAGAGTCTGGTGATCCAGGCCTCCACTTCGCAGTCCGCATTTCCTTCGGCTCCGCCCGATCGGGAATCAAAGCGGTATGACCAGTTTGGTAAAAAGGTCTTTTCCTCTTTGAGCGCTGGACTGCGGTCTTGTAATACCGCGTGCCTCTTGGGCCGCTACACCCACTCCCTGTGGGACACGGTCGAAGAGTGTTTGCCGCAATGCCCCCAGGAAGTGCGGGACAAGCTTACCCGGGCCTTGGTTGAAGGTCGGGATGCGGCGCGGTACTCGATCCGTTGTGGTCTGGACACGACCGACTCCCTGGGACGGGCCATGTCCACGACGGTGGCGATTCGTCGCCATGCTTGGCTGAGATCTGCCAACTTCTCGCCAGACGTCCAAAATACACTCATGGACATGCCATTTGATGGCAGTCGCCTGTTTGGTGACAAAGCGGACCACGCGCTGGAGCGCTTCAAGGACTCCAGGGTCACGGCCAAGTCCTTGGGTCTTTCGGCCCAGCGCCAGCAGACGGGTTCGTTTCGCCCCTTTCGTGGCCAAGGGAGGGGCGGTCCCACACGTGCTGCCAGCCACGCGCCGCAGAACGCTCCCCAGCGCGGTGGCGGCCGTGGTTTCCGCCGTGGTGGCGGTAGAGGCCAGCGGCGAGGTCAGTCCACGCCTCCCCCCGCTGCTGCATCCAAGCCTTCCTAGTCCGAGCTTTCGGGCTCACGTGACGCCAGTGGGTGGCAGGGTTCGCCATCACCACTCCCGCTGGCGCACGATAACATCGGACAGGTGGGTGCTGCAGCTCGTTCGGAGGGGCTACGCCCTCCCCTTCGAGTCCACTCCTCCAGCCATGCCACCGCAGAACCACCGTGTGTCGGGGGACCACTTGACACTTCTGCAGGAGGAAGTTACGGCCCTCTTGGCCAAGGGGGCCATCGAGCGCGTTCCTGGGCCAGAAGTAGGGTGTGGTTGCTACTCCCACTACTTTCTGGTGCCCAAGAAGGACAAAGGAGGCCTGCGTCCTATCTTGGACCTACGGAACGTCAACGGCTTCCTCCGGAAGGAGAAGTTCAAGATGTTGACTTTGGCTCAGGTCTTGGCTGCTCTAGACCCACAAGACTGGATGGTAGCGTTGGACTTGCAGGATGCGTATTTTCACATCCCCGTCCTGCCGGCCCACCGGCGTTACCTGCGGTTCACGGTAGGCCACGAGCACTTTCAGTTTATCGTGCTCCCATTCGGCCTTACCAGCGCCCCACGGGTGTTCACGAAAGTGATGGCGGTGGTCGCAGCTCATCTGCGCCGGTTAGGGGTGTCAGTCTTCCCCTACCTCGACGACTGGTTGTTGAAGGCGGGCTCGCCCCAGACAGTCGTCCACCACCTTCAGATGACGGCAGACCTCCTGCACGAGCTGGGGTTTTCCATCAATGTGCCGAAATCACACCTGTGTCCCTCTCAAAAGCTCCTTTTCATCGGAGCGGTTCTCGACTCGGCGCAGTTTCGGGTTTATCCCCCGGAACGGCGGGTCCGGGATATTCAGGCTCTGATTCCCATCTTTCGGCCGTTATCCCGGGTTTCGGTCAGGTTGACGCTGCGGCTTCTGGGGCTGATGGCCTCCTGCATCCTACTGGTGCATCACGCCAGGTGGCGGATGCGGGCTCTGCAGTGGGACCTGAAGTTTCAGTGGGCCCAGCATCAGGGCAACCTATCCGACCATGTCCTGATCTCGGAGGGCACTGCGAGACAGTTGCAGTGGTGGCTTACGGACCGCGATTGGGTCAGAGGCAGATCCCTCTCCCTTCCCCAACCGGAGCACGTGGTTGTGACAGATGCGTCCCTCCAGGGCTGGGGTGGCCACTTGGGAGAGGCGGAGATCAGAGGCATCTGGTCTCCGGCGGAGTCCCGGCTCCATATCAACATGTTGGAGCTACGGGCGATTCGCCTAGCACTGAAGGCATTCCTCCCCTTTGTCAACGGGAGTGTAGTGCAGGTGTTCACGGACAACACCACCGCCATGTGGTACTGCAACAAACAGGGCGGTGTGGGGTCGTGGACCCTTTGCCAGGAGGCTCTGCGTCTCTGGCAATGGCTGGAACGTCAGGGCGTGACTCTGACGGTTCAACACCTGGCAGGTTCTCTGAACGCCAGGGCGGACGAACTCAGCCGTCGGTGCTCGGTGGATCACGAATGGCGTCTGAACTCGGACGTGGCGAGAGGCCTCTTTCAGCAATGGGGAGAGCCTTGGTTAGATCTATTCGCCACAGAAGAGAACGCGCAATGTCATCAGTTCTGCGCGTTGGAGTTTCCAAGACGGCACTCGCTCGGCGACGCCTTTCGGCGCGAGTGGAGCTGCGGTCTGTTGTACGCCTTTCCGCCTATACCACTTCTGCCCAGAGTGCTGAAGAAGATCAGGCGCGACCGGGCCCAAGTTATCCTTGTGGCTCCGGACTGGGCTCGAAGGTACTGGTATCCCGAGCTACTCAGCATGACAGTCGGTCCCTCGATCCGCCTGCCCCTTCAGGAGGACCTTCTGTCGCAGCAGCAGGGGACGGTCCTCCACCCGAACCTGTCCAGTCTCCACCTCCATGCTTGGAGATTGAGCGGCGACAGTTGAGGCCATTTGACTTGCCTCCTGAAGTCTGTGATGTTATTCTGGCAGCCAGGCGTCCCTCCACAAAGTCGGTATACGCCTGCCGGTGGAACAGATTTGTGGCATGGTGCACAGCAAAGGCTGTGGACCCCCTTTCTGCCCCTCTGTCTGAGGTTCTCCTCTTCCTTCTTTCCCTTGCCCAGCAGGGCTCTGCTCTGGGCACTATCAAGGGCTATCTTTCTGCCCTTTCCGCCTTCTTAAGGCTACCTGATCAGCCATCTTTATTCAAGTCCCCTATTGTCTTACGATTCTTGAAAGGCATCACGCACATGTATCCACCTGCTCCGTTCGTGATGCCTCAGTGGGACTTGAACCTGGTTCTGACTTTCCTGATGTGTGCTCCCTTTGAGCCTCTTCATTCCTGTCCTCTCCGTCTCCTCACTTTGAAGACGGCCTTCCTGGTTGCCATCACCTCTGCCAGGAGAGTGAGTGAGCTCCAGGCCCTTTCTGTTAAACCTCCTTTCTTGTCTGTTCATCCTGACAAGGTGGTTCTTCGGACTAGACCTTCTTTCCTGCCCAAGGTAGTCTCTGCTTTTCACATTGGGCAGTCATCACCTTGCCCTCCTTCTTCCCGCCTCCGCATCCTTCAAAGGATGAAGAGCGGCTCCATCGTCTGGACCCAAAACGTGCGCTTTCATTTTACATGGATCGCACACGCCAGTTCCGGGTGGATGACCAACTGTTTGTTGGCTACGTGGGTGAGAAGAAGGGTAGGGCGGTACAGAAGCGCACCATCTCTCGGTGGGTCGTCCTGTGCATCAAAGCATGTTACTCTTTGGCTCGGAAGGAGCCTCCTGTTGGGCTGAGGGCCCATTCCACTCGGGCTACGGCGGCTACTACTGCCCTGGGCCGGGGAGTCCCTTTGCAGGACATTTGCCAGGCGGCTACGTGGGCCTCGCTGCACACCTTTGCGAGGCACTACTGCCTGGACAGTCAAGTCCGGAGGGATGGCTTCTTTGGCCGTTCGGTCCTCCAGGACTTTCTGGTGTAGGTTGTATTGGTTCGCAGACCCGCCACCGGGGTTGGTATTGCTGGGGTATCTATTCTAAGGTAAGGAATCTAATACTAACCTGTTTCTTTCAGATGAACAAGTTACTTACCTTCGGTAACGATATATCTGTAAGAAACAGTAGTTAGTATTAGATTCCTTACCGCCCCGCCCATCCTCCCCGTTCTGTGAACTGATACCTAGGGTTAAGGACGTCCCTTTCAGGGCCCTAGTTTCAAATGGCACCAGTGTTAGTTCTCACATGGCTCTGCGTGTTCTGGCGCGGAAAAGCTGTGTGCAAAGAACTGACGTCAGCGCGCGGAGGCGGCGTCTATATACTCCAGCGACGTCATCACGGCGCACGACGCCGACGACGCGGAGCTGCAGGGGACGCCTGCAGACGACGCCTACCGACGCGCAGGGGTACTGCTACGCAAAAGTTTCCGGATCCAGACTGACGCCTGGGGATATTCTAAGGTAAGGAATCTAATACTAACTACTGTTTCTTACAGATATATCGTTACCGAAGGTAAGTAACTTGTTCGACTAAGACACCGTCGACGAGCGCACCGTCGACGACGAAGACACCGTCGACTAGCGAGCCATCGACGACAATGACGACAAAGCCACCGTCGACGAGCACACCGTCGACTAAGGTACTGTCGACGAAGATACCGTCGACAAAATCACCATTGCCAATTGACACCCAGTCGACAACGCCACCACAAACTCTCTGGAAACAATCCGGCTTGATTTCCACACAGCCGTCGACGATTGCACCAGCAAAAAAGAGTAAAATACCCATTACACCGGATGTAACCTCTCCAAGCAGGGTGCACAAATCACCACCAGCTTGTTTGCTACAAGGTGAGGACTCTGACGATGATCAATACGATCAGGCCACCAGTCCATCAGATCTCATAGTCAAGTGCCAAAGCACTGATGAGGAAGGCGACGACGTGGTTTGTACGGAAGAGTCTGTACATACACAGGTTCAAACGCATGTCACACCGATGGTATGCCTCCCGGTGTCTAGTCTCAGACTTACAATTCCTGATACAAGACTACAACGCTTCCCTGAATAGTCATCAGCCCCATCAACTGAGAAGAATCCACCTACTCCAGGGCAGACCACATCCTCAAAACCTAGACAGTCACCTTTGGTGGTCCGTCCAGAAAGGGAACAAGTTCACCATGCCCCGTCTTCGGACGACGAGGACGAAGGACCGGAAGGGGAGGTACAGGACGACCAGTCAGACCACAGGGACGATGAGGACTACATCGCTCCTTCCCCAGCCACACATGAGCCCACTACATCCGATTCACCGCCAGTGGATATTGGCAGTTTCCACAATTTGGTGGAGGGAGCGGCCACAAGATTCCATATGACTATGGAATCCTACGAAACAGACTGTTTCTTGTACGACTTTAAAGACCCTGTCAAGAAAACCTCCAGATCAATTCCCATCATTGAACACATTTGAGAACAAGGAAAACAGCTGATGCAGACACCGGCCTCGGTCTCCGCTGTGGTACCAAGGCTTGACAAAAAATATAAGGCACTGTCGACAGCTCCAGCTTGCCTTAATGGACATCCTAAACCAGATTCCGTGGTTACCCAAGCGGCCCAAAAGAACTCTAGGAATCCATCGTCCTCTTTGTCAGCTCCACCAGACAAGGAGGGCAGGAAACTAGACAGAATTGGCAAACGATTCTCTACTACATCGGCCATGACCATTAAGGTAGCTAATGCCATCGCGCTGCTAGGCCGTTACAACCGACAACTGTGGGAGGATATTGCACCATACCTCACAGAACTACCTGATGATCTCAAGGAGGAAGTCCAATCTCTCCTTAAAGAAGGCCAAACATCGGCATCAGAGCTCATTGACTGTGCTGTAGACGTGGCAATGACCGACTTCAGACAGCTGGCGGGAGCCGCGGTCTTGAAGACCAGGCTGGCTGAAAGCAACATCCTTCCGTCAAGAAGTCCAAACAAAGGTCCTCTATATGCCCTATGACGGCCAGCACCGCTTTGGGGGTAAGATCGACGAGGCCTTACAAACCATCAAAAAGGATACAGATACGGCACGAGCACTGGGCACATTACAATTTAAAAGCCAGTCCTTTCGAGGGAGCAGGGGCAGAGGTCAGCCCTCTTACAGAGGATCGTACCAAAGCAAATCCTCTTACTCTTATAGCCAAGGCCAATCGCAGTACCAACAGCCACAGGGCCGCCAGACCTCGTACAGAAGGTCTAACTACAGGGGGAAAAACCCAGAGAAAGGCCACTGGCGGACGCCAATGACCGTTTCCTCCGGCCAGTCCATCTACCATCTCGTTCTTTCAAACTTGGAGGAAAATTAACACACTTCCTCCACAATTGGAGATCAATAACTACAGATCGGTGGGTACTCCAATTGATCCAATTTGGTCACTCACTGGAATTCAACTCGATTTCCCCCAACAACTCCTCTCCAACTACAACACAGGCATGTACGCTTACTCCTTCAAGAGGTATCTTCCATGTTGAAGAAAGGAGCAATAGAACGAGTCCCTTCAGCTCAAAAAGGGAAGGGATTCTATTCCCGCTTCTTTCTCATACGAAAGATGGTGAAGAAATGGAGGCCCATTCTAGACCTCAGGGCACTCAATACATTCTTGAAGAGTCAATCGTTCCGCGTGGTGACTATCCAAGAGATCTTAGGGTCGCTGGAGGAGGGGGACTTCATGACGTCTTTAGACCTGCAAGTCGCTTATTACCACATCCCTATCCACAAACTCCACAGTAAATTCCTCAGATTCGCAGTCGCAGGTCAGCACTTCCAATTCTGCCTCCTCCCATTTGGCATCAAATCGGCACCTCGAATTTTCACCAAGTGCCTCTCCCCTGTGGCAGCTTTCCTACGACAACATGGACACCAGGTCTTCCCTTACCTGGACGGCTGGCTGGTGAAAGCACCATCTTTGACAGACGCAGCCGAGTCCTCCAAAGCCTGTCTCAATGTTTTCCAGCACCTGGGTTTGACACTTGACACTCAATTACCAAAAATCTGCTTTACAACCTTCCGAGTTCTCACCTTTCTCGGGGCAACCTTGGATACGAAATGCTCAAAAGCATTCCCATCACAAGAAAGGACACGCAAACTTCTCTCGCTGGCTACCGCAGTGGCCTCGAAGGCATCCCTACGGGTCCGCACTTTCAAGTCTCTCCTAGGGATGATGTCCTCGTGTATCCTGCTTGTCCCTCACTGCCGGCTCAAAATGCGCCCTCTGCAGGAGGCATTGACAAGACAGTGGACCCAGGGCTCGGGCTCTTTCGAGGATCACATAGTCATCACTCAGCAGATCACAAAAGCCTTGCTATGGTGGACGTTGCAAGGTCTACCATTCCTGCTGCCTGCAACTCCGCACGTCATAACTATGGATGCCTCCCTCGAGGGATGGGGAGCGGTCCTTCAAGAATTGCAGATCAGTGGCAAATGGACGGACCAGGAACGACCGCTCCACATCAACCTCCTCGAACTAAGAGCAGTCTTTCTATCTCTACAAGCCTTCCTCCCGCGCATCAGGAACTCCGCCGTGCTTGTCAGAACCGACAACACCACAACAATGCATTACCTGAACAAGCAGGGAGGAACTCGTTCGCTAACACTCTCGCGAATCGCAAAAAATTTGGAACTGGCTTGTGCTCCAGAATATCACTCTAACAGCGGAGTATGTCCCAGGCAAGGACACCTCATAGCAGACGCTCTGAGCAGACGGAGATCGCTGTCCCACGAGTGGGAACTCGACCAAAAAGTGCTGGACCACATCTTTTCAGAATGGGGAAGACCGCAGATAGACCTCTTTGCCACCAGGAGAACGCCAAATGCCGCACCTTCGCAAGTTGGCATCCCCAATCGCGGTCCCTTGGAAATGCATTTTCCATCACCTGGCGCAACGTGTTTGCGTACGCATTTCCGCCATTTCCCCTGATCCCAAGAGTCCTTCGGAAAATGAAGACGGAACACTGCACCCTAATTCTGGATTTCACCGTTCTGGCCGAGGCAGCACTGGTTCACGGACCTCCATCGCCTTTCAGTCCAACCCCCAATCCGTCTAAGCCAACATCCGTCTCTTCTCACGATGTCCAAAGGCCAAGTACTTCATCCGAACCTGAACTCACTCAGATTATCGGCATGGCTCCTGAGTACAGAGAGTTCTACCAACTAGACATTCCGCAGGAGTGCAAGGATGTTCTCGCAAAAGCAAGAGCAGATAGCACAAATAAGACCTATTCCTTAAAATGGAACCGCTTTTGCATCTGGTGTAAGGACAAAGGTCTCCATCCATTTCAAGTTACCCCAGAACAGTTGCTTCCATACCTCTTACAACTGGCACAATCCGGTCTTGCGCATGCTTCTATCAGAGTGCACTTAGCATCAATCTCCTGGTTTACAAGAACTTCAAAGGACCCTTTCTCTGGTCTCTCTCTCTCTCTGGTCTCTCTCTCTCTCTCTCTCTCTGGTCTCTCTCTCTGGTCTCTCTCTGGTCTCTCTCTCTGGTCTCTCTCTCTCCCTCTCCCTCTCCCTCTCCCTCTCTCTCTCTCTCTCTCTCTCTCTCTCTCTCTCTCTCTAGCTTGGCGCGTACGAAAATCTGAGAGACTGAGGCTCCTGACAGGAAGGTTCTAGAGGGAGGTGGTAGCTGATTGGCTACCTTCTGGAAATTGGCCCTTTTTACAAAAGGACATAGGCTACTAGGGCAAGGCCCTTAGGCCTACTTTTCTCTATGTATGTCTATAGGACATTACTTTTCTATGTACCGGGGACTCCCATCTCGACGACGGGGAATGATTCAGGCATGTGAATCTATGAAAGACACCAATACTGGATAACTGCTGTTACAGGTAAGTAACGCATTTCATACAGTAGCTCACCCATAATGGTTTTTGTGTAAATCTCGACATAAGGCTGCCTTTATCACGTCACCAGCCTTGATACTGGTGCCACAAATACAGTAGAATTACTTTTGTTTACCTGTAAAATTATTTAAGAAAACTATATTTATGCTCTGGACGTACTGTCAACTTGTGATTTATTTTTTGGACTTGTATGCCAAATTTAAGACATTAAATTGCAATTCAAGTAGTGTAAAAGTGTTAAATATTTCAAATTACTCTAAAGGAATCCTCATATTGTAATACCTAATGTGTCAAGACATTGCACTTGCCCCCAAGCTTTCAGCATAATAGCCTGCATTTTCTTAAATCATCACATCTGATTCAATGTATATTCTGTTGATACTCTGCTGCATCTGAATCTGCATGAAAACTAACCTAATCCTAACTATAGATGATTGAAAATATAAACAAAACTGCCTCACTGCTTGCAAGCCTGAGATCTTGCTCTTGGGACCAATTGTACCACTGAGGTTTCATATAATTGATCAGTCATGTTGCCACTACCCATGTAGAAAGCTTGGAACCTGGCTTGCAAAGGTGGTCCAAAGGTTAGTTTCTATGACCTACGGTTTATCCCTCTAGTCTGGCAGAGTTTTATAAAGAGTTGTTTCATCATGCACATGTTTCAGAGAATCCATGTAGGAAGCTGGTTCTTTCAATGATATACCACTAAGTGGGTATATCATGCAAAGATGCCCGAGATTCCCCTAGAAGTGTGCAGGGTTCAATTAAAGCCAAAATGCTCTTTTTGTGATAGTCGATAGGTCGAGCAGCCTTAGTCCGAACACAGAGGAGTGAAAGATTTGTTATACACACAGTGACTAATAAATGACAGACTCAAATAGATCCACACCATTTTTAGTAATCTAAGTTTCTTTCAAGTTTCAATCTTAAGACCAAGATGTTCACAACACGGTAAGTACGTTTTTCAGGAAAAATACTGTATACTTTAAAAGTGGACACATTCCAATTTTCAAGCTTTGCAATGTTAAACCTATAGGAGGAGCGCAAGAATGCAGTTTTTGCAGGTTAGTACTCGACTTTCAGATTGTCTTCTGGGTTTTTGGTCAGCACTAGGCTGGATTCAAATCAATTCCAAGAGTGCACCACCAGTGGCACAGGGGCAGCCAGAAGCAGAGGTTCCATTTGAGGTCGGGTAGCCAATGTTAACCAATGGAGACTTTAAGTCGTGCTGCTCACAGCTGTGTAAAGCGATGTCAAGGGGCGATCTCCTAGTTTTATGGTAAGTACAGGGGGGGGGGCATAAGGCAGCACCAAACTTGCTTCCTCAGCAGCACAGGGGCAGCCGGGTGCAGAGTGCCAACACCGGTCGGGCACCCAGTGTTAACCAATGAGGGAGATCAGTCTTGAAGAAAGTCTGCAGGCTCAGGCCAGGAGACCGTACAAAGAAAACACACAGCTGCCCAGGTAAGTAGAGCTGCTAGGGGACGTACGGTCTCCAAGGTCCTGGGGCTTTGGTGCAGGGGTGTCCTTATGTGTTGGAATACTCTTATCAGGCAGGTCATGGTCAGAAGGTGAGGCTACAGGCGTTGAAGAGGAGTCAGGCAGGGGTCCGCCTGCAGTGAACCCTGGTTCAGAATTGCTGGGAAACCTTTTGAGCATGGGCATCTGGTGCATAGGTGGGTGCAGAAGCAAGTTTGCAGTACCTCAGAGCAGAGTTCTTGAGCTTTGGAATAGGTTTCTTCTTAGACAGGGCCGCTCACCACAGGAGATTGTTGAAGGCAGGCAGTTCTCCTAGCGTTTTGGAGGTCGCTGGGCTTGCAGCACGAGGAGTCTTTTGAACTGGGGGCTTCCATCTGCTGCTAGCAGCTGAGGCTGGGGTCGCATTACAAAGGTGGTGAGGCCTTTGAAGCTTCCCTCTAAAGCACTGTGCTCATCCTGGGGGGGGAGGAGGGGTGACCGCTTCGCTAAGGATGTGCTTTGTTTCTGGCTTCTGAGAGCAGAGGTTCTCGACCCAGTTGTCCAGAAACATGCTGCCTAAAGCCACTCTGAGACAACACCAGAGTTTGTAGGTTTTCAGGGGGCAACTTGGAGGTGCTCTCTGAGCACATTTTAAAATAAATCCAACATTGGCATCAATGTGGGTTTATTAAGGGGAGTGGTTTGGTACCAAACACTACTGGGTTCAGTAAAGCCACCATGATGCTGGGGAACTCTAATTGTTTAGTATCCAGCCCATGTACTCTTTATGGCTTCCCTGGCACTTAAAATATTAAAGAATAGGCTTCAATATTGTAGGGCATATCTGCTCATGCAGATATGCCCTCACCAATAGACATAGCACACCCTGTCCTAGAGCTTGTAAGGCCTGCTAGAGGGGGACTTATCTGTTCCATGGGCAGTGCTGCTAGGTATGGCACATGGGCAGTGTGCCACGTCGACTCGTTTTTCACTACACCCAGGCATACAGGCTAAAGTGGTATGGCCTTGGTGAGGAGTCTAGGGGACCCTCTTAAGTCCCATCCCCGAGGTACCACGGGTACCATTTACTAGGGACTTACACGAGAGCTGATGTTGCCAATTGTGTTAGTTTTAGGGAAGGAGCACTGGCGTAGGAGACCTGGTTGGTATGGACCATGTACACTTACAATCGATATCGCACCATTTTCCAGGCAAAAAGTGGGGGGGGGGGGGGCTAACCATGTCAAAAGAGGCACTTTCTCACTATCCACCTTGTATTGACCTCCCCCACATCATAATAGTATCCTTCTGGTAGCTGCTTCAGTACAAGACTACCCTATACTATGCTGCCAGCCAAAACCATCATGATCACTCTATTAAAGGTCCTTTACAATGATTCCCTCCAATTCCTTAGACTTAGTTGCACTGACCACATTCTGCATTAAAGATCCCGTGCTGGCTTGCTGATCAGGGAAGACTCATACCCACCCTTTCACAACACTCTCACACAAACCCTCTCTTCATAACACTGTAGCTTACCTCAAAGAGCTGCATCGGAAGTTCCTATCTAATCTCCACATTTTTCTGTAAATACCATGCAACATTTCCCACTAAGTTAATCAAACTGGTTTTTAAAGCCATTCCCATAAAACACTCCCTTCTTTCATCTCAGGTTAAATAAAACTTTGCCAGATTCAGGACCTAACTGTCCTAATGGTTTACTTCTCGTAGTTATCAAATAGTTATCACCTAGTTGACAATGGTCAATAAATGTCTTCTCTATAGCCAGAATTGGTGTTTCGGGGAGTTTACAATCGTTTTTTCAGTAGTGAGGGGAAAAAATGTATTACCAGAAAATGCAGCATCAACTTTCTATGTATAAGAATTCATATAGGAACTAAATGGTATAAGGATGCAAACAAAATTATTAAACCTTAACCTTCATGCCTTTAGCGCCCTATGGTCCACCCTTGAAGGAGGCTGTTCAAGGCTGGGAATGTTGGTTAGTTCCAAAAAAGTCTTATGGTTTTTCTGTACATGTACCAGTGCTGGCCCTCATTGGGTTGACAGTCAACAAGTTTTGACCCTTAGGGAAGAACTGAGAGGGTTTTTTCAGGACCGAGTACAATGTGGGCTGTATTGTGTTTTTGTCTCTCTCTGTATGTAATTTCAATGCGTATTTGACCCCCTCCCCCCAGTTGATGTATCTACTGCTGGTAGGTTTGTGCAATTTCGAGGTGACCTATGGCCAGGCAGTGAGTGGGATCTCTGCGTGCTCCTGTCTCCTCTTGTGGTCTGGGATCTGTGGTTACCTGGATTGTCTGAGTGAGCAGAATCCATCTGACTGTTCTCGACACATCCAAGTAGAACATCTTGGTTTTGGAAGATGGGGCCTTGGAGTGCTGCATTTAATGCAACACTGAGAGGATGAGCAGGAGGGAACAGGGCAGAGTTGCTGGGACAGCCAGGCAGTGCTCACCATACAGTTTTCAACTCTCTAAATAGGGGACATTTTTACACTTTTCAGAGTTCCTTTTTTGTGTTCCGTGACAGTCGTCCTTCTGAGTTTCTATCGCTTTTGCTCTCTGTATGAAGTAGACTGCTTTTCAGAGTCCATTTGTGTCTCATGCACTAGATTCCCCATGCCTACTCCTCCACATAAAGCCTTCCCAATGTGGGACTCCTTTCCCTCCCTGCTTCTTCTCTTGGTCTAGTAGTTCACATTTCAGACACCTGCAGATAATTCCCCAGTGCCGTCTCTTTTTCAGAGGATGTGAAGTGCCTAGTGTGTCTCGACTGAACAGGTGGGCACAGCGCCCAATCTCCACTAAGGACGATTGTTTGCCTTGCCTGGATTTTTATCTGGATCTCCCTCTGGAGGGGTTGTTCGAGGAAGAAGAGTGGGCTGTGGTAAAAGGGAGCCACCTTCCCACCAACCTCACTTCTGCTAGCCAGTCCTCTTAAAGTTCATGGATTCAAATCTCCTCGCGGTTGAGGGAGGGGACACTGCGTCAAGCAATGGCATCTGAAAGGCAGACTTACAAGCTTTAAGGATCCCTGTCCGTCTTCTTCCTACCACAGGGTATCATTTTAAAAATACCACAGGAAGTCATTTTATAAGTAAAGATGGCATTTGGTATGAAAATCTTTATTTTCTATCGGGCAACTAAAACAACTTATACCTGACTTCGGATAAAAAAGCTGCATGCTAAGAATTGGAAATGTTGTTTTACAAAAAAAAGCTGAGCTCGGTGCTTGAGGATCCTAGTGCCATGAGCCATAAAAAAAGAACTGGAGCAACTCTCACTGACTGGGCACAGTGGGATAGAACAGTGATGTTTTTCCAGCTTCCTTAGGCTGTAGTCTATCCAGCTGCATTTCCCTCTTTGTCTTCCCTTTTTTCTTTTGAGAAATGTTTTTCTTGTCACTTATGTATTGCAGAACTCTAAAATTTGAATTGGCTATATTTTCTAAATAAAATTAGAGAATATTTTTAAATATGTCCTCTGGTAGGCTTATCAAAATGCTTTTAGTTTGGGTTTGGCATCTTGTGCATAAGTAATTGGAAACATTAGCTTTCTGCAACCTACATTTCTGAGCTGCAGACTTTTTTTTTTTTTTTTTTTTTTTTTTTTTTTTTTTACACCGGAGACTTTAAAAAATCTCAAGGAGCTTACTTTTTATTCTAGAAGTGCTAGCAAGTTTCAAATAAATTGTCGTCCTTTTTCAACCTACCATGCTGCTTTGGCTAAAGAAACACTTTCAATTTAGAAGTCTTCAGAGGTGTAAAGTTAGGTTTAAAAAAAAAATATTTGCGCTCTGAACATCTGATTGTTGACCTGAGTGAGATTATTACATGTCGCAGTTTTGCAGCGTGAATCTTTCTGGATTCATTATGCTGTGCATTGTTCCACCATCTAGTGGTTGGGACCGGAATTGTAGTAGGTTTTTTTTTTTCCGTGGCCCAGGTGGGTGTCGACATACCACCATTTGGTGTCCTTCGTGACCATGATGTGCTTCCTCCGGAAGCTCCCACCTTGGCCGCCATCTTAAGATTCTTTTTTCCGCAGTTGGGTCTGGATCGTTGCTGTAGAGTTCCAGAGTTTTGGAAGAGGAATCAAGCAAAATCTAAGAAGAATCAAGTTTTCAACTAAACTGCACTAGAGGTCAGGTACCCGGATCGACGAGGGAGAAGTTTTAACGAGCAAAACCTCTACGTTCGTAGAATGCGCTCGCGCGGGGATGGACAAAACTCCATTCACCTTTTGCACCAATTGCATCCACAGGTACGCCCAGAAGGATTGGCATCCAGTCTGAAACCTCTGCCAGCCGCTCGACCACAGAAGCGAAGAGAAGACTGCAACGCCTGCTTGGCGGTTACACCCAAGACCCTCTAAGTAAGGGAGAGGCAGAGACTGGCGAACCGCAACATGTAGGGGCAGGGACCACCTCCATCGCTACGAGACTTGGGCATCTCCAGTGGAGCAGAGGACAACCTCGCCGAAGGACCGGAGGACTGCACGGTCGTCTAGGTCCATAAGACGTCAAAAGAGGTAAGGGAGCAGTCGACCCCTAAACATCAAAGCGACACTCGAAAGAGTGAAGCAAAGGCCCGGAGCGACACTCGTAGAAGTGAAGTGAAGTCCTCGAAGGGAGCTCTGACGCCGAAACACTTGACGAAAGCAACAGCCTCCAGGGACAGTCAACCGAGCGGATCCTTCTAAAATGACTCCCAATCGGCGAAAACCCCTTGAAAAAACGTCAAAGGTTGCTCTCGAAAATGACACCTCGGCGCCGAGGAAAGAAGGGCCAACCTCGTTGTCCTCTAAGAGAAACGCTCCGACCCTCGACGCCCAACATGCTGCCGAGATGGAGAGGAAAAAGAGGAGGTTCAAGGCCGAAATAGTGCGCATCCTACTGCGGAAAAAGTCCAAAAGTACGCCAAAGACGCGGAACCACCAAAACGCCCGAACCAGTCTAGGAACTGGAAGATGACTACTGTTTCGAGGGAGAAGGCGACCAAAGATCTGCAATCCTACCTGGACTCTACTTCCTCTGAGGCACAAGATGTGGAATGGCAAGATCTTAACGCTGGAAGAAGACGTTGACACTTAGCTTCGAGGCCCTCGCCGCTAGACGACATCGGGATCTACAACATGGTATAGAAGGCTGCACAGACTTAAGAAGTAAAAAAAGGAGGAGGAGAAGCCCAAGGCATGTTTCCTCCTGGAAACTCACAATGTGAAGGTAAACACCCAGGCTATCTGTCTAACAAAAACTAGCTATGTACTCAACTGCATCATTCCCAAACAAAATAGAAAACCTAAACCATAACACAAACAATCATGATGATATCAAAAATAGTATTTTTTAATAAAAAGAGATACATTTTTACAATGTGAATATACGATTGTTGATAAAAAATGATATATTTTTTATATTAAGAAAACATAAATTTAAAAAAACACATTAGAAGGACAGTGATACATGTCCTATCTATTGTTGCTGTGGCTGTTGTATGTGAGTCAACGCGTTTCGACACGTCGTGGTGTCTTCCTCAGGACAATTATAATTTCAGCCAATTTGTCTGACAAGGACCTCTCTTCAGGGTTTGTCAGTCGATATCTTCAGTTAAAAAACAGAGTGAGTGAGGCACCGTTATTTTCTTTCCCTAAAATCGGCATGTGAAACCTTAGTGTTAAGGATTCACTGCTCCCATCTCAATCAGTCTGTATTTCCACTATTCGGTGGTTTTCTTCAGGTAAACGAATTCCTCTAAGCTATAGATAAAACCATATAAACTCGTGTAAAAAAAAGGGATCGTTCAAATATACGGGGTGACAACACATCGGGCAGTGACAGGATAATTTTCAAGCCAAACTACGTGGTGCCTTTAAGAGATTACAGCTCCCCGTGTAAAACGGCAACGTCAACATGGAACTTCAGAAATCTCTTTTCCGAAGAAAGGACCGTTCGGAGTTTTAACTGTTTGCAGACAACGCTGCCCGAGAACGGGTCTCCTCGTCTCTTCCCTTCTCACCGCGGGGACCAGCTTTTTTTATTATTGAGCGTTCACTTCTCGCAGGGCTCTATTCTTTTAGCAGAGTACCTTTTTGGCGCTCTTTCTCCCTCTGGGGATGGTCCAATCAGCGGGCGGCTTGTAACGGCAGAAAACGAAACAGAAACTCTACTGCCTCAACAGACTAGGAGCCAATTCCTGCCCATGCTCCCTAGTGTGCTGGACCAGGAAAGAGCTGCCTTTAAGGAGACAGCAGAATGCAGAGCTGTGACACTTAGAATGGAGAAGAAGTACAAACATTCTTCAAAGGACCCTGCATACATCCATGGGTCAGTGCCAGCCGACTCCATAATTGCTAGGAAGAGGGCTAATGTTCCCACAAAAGCAGGACCACCTCCAGACAAGGAGAGTAGGAGGATGAATCTCGCAGGGAGAAAGGTGGAGAGCAATGCAGCAATACATTAGCGCATCGCAAATTCCAAAGCCCTGATTATTAGGCACGCATACCAGCACTGGGATGAAGTGGGGCAGCTCCTAAAGCATCTACCAGACCAGTACCAACAAAGGGCAGCTCACCTGGTAGAAGAAGGAAAGAGCATGGCGAACAAATGCCTAAAATCGGCATTGGATGCTGCAGAATCAAGCAGGCTAATGATGATAGGAGTGACTGAGAAGACTAGCATGATTCAAGCCAGAGGTACAAAGTAGCATATTAAATACACTGTTTAATAGAGAACAACTGTTCGGCACACCGGTGGACGACAAGTTGACGCAGCTCAAGAAGGACAACGAAACCGCAAGGTGGGCATTTCAGGGGAATGCGAAGAGGCACACCCACAAGGAGACCAGGTGGTAGAAGTTGAGGCACTATGCTGACCACATCGCACCAAACGTTCCAGCAGGGCTACCAAGGGAACAACCAATGTCAGCAGCAGCAAAACTGGCAGTACCAACCCCGGGGTCAGTCCTTTCGAGGGCGCGGAAGCTGGAGAGAACAAACACGAAGGGGGGGACAGCCCTCAACCAAATGACTCTGCCAGTCATCAGGCAACACCTCTGGGTAGGCGAAAAGATCTGCAATCCTACGAGAAGAGGCAGCCGAACGTTCAACGACAAACAGTACCACTCCACACCGGTAGGGTGGAAGAATAAGACTTATTGCCATAGCCAATAAGACTCTCTAGGAAAGTGTAAGCTATTGGTTTTGTGAATAACCATGCTATTAATTTATATATTTTCAAAGGCAACACATTAAAAAAAATTGTCATTTACAATACCAATAGCTCACACTTTCCTAATGCGAGACCTATTGCATTGCAAATGCTTGTCTGATTGTGGTTTTGGCTGTTGGTCTGCTGTGTTGGCCTGAGCTTACGCCTTCAGTGTCTTCTTTCTGGCTCATTAGCAAGCCGTTTGCGGTTTCTCTGCGAGTCTTTTTAGTTGTCCTCTGATGCGGATACTTTTTCCTAAGAGGGTTCCCATGTTCTTGGGACGTAACTCGACCTGTGTCGGGCAGTGGTAGCTATTACATAGCTCTCTCCTATGCTAGAGAGGTGTGTTCGCCCTTCGGGCCTCTGCTGTCCGTGGAATCACAGTATGTCGCAGGTGCGAACATCTTTTCCTTCGTCCATCGCAATTGTAGTGGTGCCGCTGTCCCTGTCTTGCCCGCGGAGGACGTCGGGCGGAGTTACGTGGTTGCCCACCCCCTCCTCTGCGCGCACGGATGCTGGGCAAGAAAGTTTTCCGGGTCCAGTCTCACGCCTGGGGAATATTCTACGTTAAGGAATCTGCGGCTAGAATTGTCTCTACCAGATACATCGTTACGAAGGTAAGTAACTCGTACAATATAAACATAATGCAGTACAGTTACTGCATAGAGATAACGAAACAGCCTCCAAACAGGAGGCCAAAGCAAGAGGCATTCGAAAGAAGAATTCTTACCTAGTCAAAGGTGCAGGAACGTCAGGAAAAACATGCAATCGAGCACGTACCACACAGAAAAGAACGACTGAGCATATTCAACATACTTTTTAATTCCAAAGGTGGATGGAACATTATGGCCAATCTTGGACCTAAGGTTTTTAAACTAATTTGTAAAGAGACAAAGATTCAAAATGACTACATTGTAAGAAGTGCTACCTCCGTTGCAGAAGGGAGACTACACGGCAACATAAAAATGACCTTAAAAGATGCGCATTTACTCATCCCAATAATAAAAGACACACGAGGCTGTTAAGATTTGTAGTGGACTAAAACACTACCAATTCAAAGTACTCGCTTTTGGACTAAAATCAGCACAAAAAGTATTTACAAAGTGCCTAGCAGCACATCTCAGAAGGCAGGGGATTCAGGTTTACCACTACATGGGACGACTGGTTAGTAAGAGCAAACTCTTACAGCCAACAAGTGATAGAGACACTAGTTCAGCTGGGCTTCTCCATACATGTGGAAACATCATCAATAGAACCAGAACTCATAAAGGTGTTCTTAGGAGCAGAAATAAATACTGTGCTAGGGAGAACATTCCCAAGCGAGAATAGGAGATCAGCCCTATTGAAGGAGACTCTTCTATACCAGAGGGGGGCATCATCTGACAGTGAGGACAGTGGGGAAATTACTGGGAATGATGGCCTCATGCATTCATTTAATTCCCAACATTCGTCTACATATACCATTTCAAAAATGTCTACAGACACAGTGGTCACAGGCAACAGGGAGTTGGTATGATCTAGTGGTTGTAACAAACAAGGTTCATCAAGAGATGGCATGGTAGAATACAACTAACCTAGCACATGGGAGACGTTTCACACCACCAACTACAACAGTGACCATAACAGATGTATCCCTAATAATAGGATGGGGAGCACACATGAACAACCTCAAAGTAAGGGGATTGTGGACATAGCAGGATGCAGTGAAACACATCAATATATTGGAACTAAAACAGTATTATTTGCCTTAAAATAATTTCAGAAAGAGCTCTACGAGAAAAGGGTGTTGATAAAACAGACAACACGACAACAATGTTTTACATAAACAAGGGGGGGACACGGTCTGTAGCACTCTCAAAGCTAGCCCAAGGGATATGGCGATGGTCAATCCCAAGGGGAATGGTCATTAAAGCAAAACACCTACCAGGAAAAGACCATATAGAAGCAGACAAACAACATAATCCCACAAGTGAAAACTAAACCAAACAGAAGTACAAAAGATTTTCACGAAATGGGGGACACCAATAAAGAAGACCTATTTGCAACACCCCATAATGCAAAATTCCCAAACTTCGCATCCAGGCGGCCTTGCAGTCCGGGAATGTGCTATGGATAGAGTGGTCAGGAATATTTGCATACTCTTTCTCCCCAATACCGTTACTGAACAAAGTGATCAGCAAATGCAGGATCCGCAAAATGACAATGAAACTCAACACACCACAGTGGGCGCGACAAACTTGGTTCTCAGAAATAGTGGAAATGTCTCGGAGAACAATGCGCAAACTTTCATAACAAAAAAGATTTGCTAACAATGCGAAACGGGAAAGTGCTTCATCCAGTACCAGAGCGCGTAGGCCTGGCGGTATGGCCCCTGAAGACTTAGAATTCTCACATCTCAAACTACCAGAAAGCACAATGACTGTCCTTAGAGAAACGGGAAGCCCAACAACAAGGTACTGTTATACAGCAAAATGGAAAAGATACACACAATGGTGACTTAAAAAGCGTCTCAAGAAAGATTACAAAAGAAAAACTGTACTGAAGTATTTGACACTTAACTCGATAAATTAAGTTTTACTTCACTAAAACTGAGCTGCAATTGTAGCGTATACAAGAGGTGAAACTGGGATGAGTTTATTCACTTCACATGTGGTCAAACGGTTACTTGAAGGAGCAAAAAGAATTGCACCACCAAAAATGGTACCGGCACCAACATGGAATCTGAACATAGTTCTAGCTCAATTGATGAAAGCACCATTCAAACCACTACACACAGCAACGCTACAAATGCTCACGCTAAAAAATGCCTTTTTAGTAGAAATAACATACCTAGGTTGAGTCAGTGAACTGCAGGCACTACCACTACAGGAACCCTACTTCCAAATACATAGCAAGAGGATCGTCAAGAGAACAGATCCGCAATTCATACCAAAGGTGGTATCAAAATTTCACATAAATCAGAGTATTCAGATTCCAAGTTTCTTTCAAAATCCAAAGACCAAAGCAGAAATAGCTTTGCGCACACACTTGACGCAAGAAGAGCAGTCTTGTATTACATTGACAGAACTAAAAAATACAGTAAAACAAAAGTTATTTGTATCGTTTGCAAAAAGTTTTCTGGGAAGGCTAGTAACCGAAAACACAGCTGCAAGATGGATAAAACAATTCATACAATTATGCTACAGGACAAACTTTACAAAGTGCTCCACGGGCACGCTCAACAAGGAACTATTGCATTTCTAGATAACACTCCAAGACCTCTGCATGGCTGCAACATGGTCTTCAGTACACACATTCACAAAGCATTACTGTGTTGACATTCAAATGAACAAGCAAGCACAAGTAGGACAAAGTCTTACAGCATCTATTTACAAACCAAAGTTAATCTTCCACCCAGCCACCACAAGACTAGCAAACTGCTACAAAGTCTATGCACAGCATGTAAATTCATAAAAGATTCACGCTGCAAAACAAATAGTTTCTTACCTGTCTGTGTAGTTTTGCAGCTTGAAGAATGTTCTGTATTCACTAGCAAACCCACCCTCCTCCGCCAAGGAAGAGAACAATGAGGAGAAGGAAAAGAAAAAAAAAGAATCCGAAGATGGCGACCAAAGGTGGGAGCTTCGGGAGGAAGCACGTCAATGTCACAGAAGGACACCAAATGGTGGTACGTCGATGCCCACCAAAACAAACAAACAAAAAAAAGATGAAATGCTACATTTCTGGACCCAACCACTAGATGGCGGAATAATGCACAGTATGTGAATCCAGAAAATTCTTCAAGCTGCAAAATTACACCGACCGGTAAACTATTCATTCTTGCATTTTCAAATGCAGTGAAATTAAAGGAGTTTAGGTTTCCTAGATGTATTGTTCATTCCATCACAGCAACATCTGTGGCCTTCCAGAGACCAGTTCCTTTTGACAACATTTGGATAGCAGCAGCGTGGGTTATTCTAAATGCTTTTTGCAAGCACTACTCTCTGGATTCATCTTGATGGAAAGATTCTACTTTTTCATGGACATTCTCTGCAATTTCTTTGTTCGAAGCCTCGTTGTCGATCTGTTTCTTTCTCGCCTCCCTCCCTGTCTGAGTGTTGTAGCAGTGAAGCTTGTTTTCCCAATTGGTTAAGAATTAGGGAGTGTGAGTTAGCAGTACAAGAAAAATTGCCTCATGCTCCTAAATGTGGTGTTGAAGAGCATGCATGGAGGGCAGCATTTATAGCACCTAATGCATTAAAGATGAGCAAGCTGCAGCATAGGAGGCATAAAAAAACCTTCTGGTGATTTTATGAAAATTATAGTAGTAGTATCCGCGACACCAGGTAGTATCGCGGACACATGTGGTCAACATTAAGTCCAGTTCACATGAATCCATCATTTGTGTTGCTTGTGTTCAAATATCTGCAGTCTTCAGCAGAAATGCAGCTCAACGCTTTCAACAATTGACTTGAAATTTGATAAACAAGTTTCTAATAGTTCTACGTTCTTTGTACAGAAGAACCCAGGCTGGGGAGGTGTTGCTTAAAAATATATTCCAAGCCTTTCCAAACTCAAACCTACGTAGTACCATCTCAAAAGTCTACAATTCACAGCACACAAATGTATCATTGATTCATTTTGTAAAATAACCACGTTCAACAATTTTGTATCTTGGTCATAGAGTAACATATTGCCAGTGACACCCCTGTGAGGTTGAAGTGTTGTATTAAAATATATATATATTTTTTTTTAAATCCAAGACACTGTTTTAACTTATCAATGCAAGTATGGTGGACACATGAGTGGTACTATGGATTTCTAGTCAAAGTAAAGTCTTTTTACTTGTCCCCATGCGCCCCCCTTCCCCTCCCCAGTGACACATGTTGCCTTCTATTTGAAACTCGATCACTACACTGTATAATATTGCACAAAATTTGTATCAGTAGCAAATTGTTAAGTTAATTTTTTTATGTCTGAACTAGAGCTTGCTTTAGTTGTCGCCTGCCTCCTTTTAATTAAGAAAAAGAACTACAACAAAAAAACAGGACATAGAGAAGGCCTCCTGGTGAAACTTCTTTAACCATTAGTCTGTTGAAGTGTCGTCCACTTCATCATAGGTCACGGGGCAGAGATTCAATCCACTTAATTTTGCCTGTCGAGCAGTGCTGAGGTTACACTGCTGTTAGTCAATTCCTTCGTATTTTTCGTTTGCTATTTGTTCTTCATGTATTGCAAATGTTGTCACAAAAAAATTGAAGAATAGATTAATGTAATTCCAAGGCCAGACCTCTTCTTTAGATAGCGTTGTGGGAGAAGTGAATAGATGGTAGAAGATGTGGGCTCGTTAATCTGTTGAACCTGATCAAGGTGGAGAGTTTGTTACCAAAACAAGTAACATGGAGCAAGTCGAAGAGTATTGGAACTATTTATAATCTATCCTAGCTTTCTTTATGCTTGAAAATGTTCATGCTTGACATCTCCTCCACCTCAGTTTGCTTATTTCCATACTGCCAGGTTTACTTAGGTTTATAGTGATGGCATCCTGATGGTTGAGGAGTATGTTTGGGGTTTTACTACTTTCAAGCTGAGGATTGATGTGGTGATTTTAAAGGCTGAGGATAGATATCTGGACAAACCTGTGGCCTTTCCTAATATTTAGTTAAGTTTTCTTAATGCATGGTCCTGCTATCTCGCCTTTTTTTCTATCAATTCTTTAAGGTTTTAAAAAAGGCTCCCTATGTACATGCTGTAGACCTCAAGTCAGACAACGTTCAGTTTCCTTTTGGGTTTGTTGTGTAGGTTAGGGTTGATGCTGCTTTTTCATTGTCTTCCCATTAAGTTTGATACCATTGGAAGTTTAAAAGTGCTTCCCACTCATACCCCTACTCGGACATACTCACACTTGATAGAGAAGGTCTTTGCCTTAAGCTGGAGGTACTTATTCTCAACACTGCCAATTTGGCATACTTGTGGCCGCATGCTCAAGTGGATACAATAACTATATATTTGTCCCATTGCCAGAGTCAAAGTAGACCGTTCCATTTTGCATCAATATATTATTGAAAGTGGAATGCGACCGGAATGCTCCCAATCGGTTTGCACTGGTCATGCAACCATTTGCTGGCGCTAAACTGGAGCAAAAGAGATTAAACCCACCTACCCTCCCTACATGCAGAAAAAAATGTGAGCTTTATTAGAGGTTAAAATGAACCTAGACCACTTCAATGTTTTTTGCAAATGGAAATCTGGCTCAACTGAATGTGATTTGGTCTAAATTCTATTTATATTACAATGTTGAGGTCATTTATCCATCTCGCCTTACTTGTAGGCTAGCAACTATAATATGTAGGATGCAAACATTCAGATACCTATAGATCTGAATCTATTAAAGATAAAAACATACATGAGGGTAGCCTGGGAGCCTTGGTTGTTCCCTTTAGACACCCACAGTCATTTTTGGAAAAGATTGCGTCTTTCCCCAGTGGGTCTTGTGGCTACTGCAAAAATGGCTATGCTTCCCAAATTGCTCGACCCCTTGAATAATTTATCAGTTGCTGGCCTTCAATTATATTTACAGAATTAGATAGCTTCTTGGGAAGCTAATATTAGGGACATAGTTTAGGGCAAGGCACCATTTCCAAATTAAAAACTCAAAGGGGAAGTGGGGACCTGAGATATAAAATTATACTACCTGGCATCCCAACTTTAATGGTTAACCTGTTGGTTAGTTGGGCATAACATTGACGAAATAATGTACCCACTTGATTTCATACAATATGGCAAGCTATTTATGATGATGTATGGCAAACACAGACACTCATTGGCTCACTCCCCAGACTAGAGAGGGTTGTGTTTCATTGTTTGAATGTTGCTAGACATAAAGCTCAGAAATGCATCCAGTTCGCAGCTACTTAATCCTAATGAGGCCTCCCAAAGAAAAGGGAATATTTCTGTATTAAATATTTCGCTTATTGGGATGAAGCCAGTATATTTAAAATTGGCTACCCGTTTGAAAAATTGCCAGTTTGGTTCAGTCATGAATAATTACGGTATACATAGAGGCCAATTCATAACATATAACTGCCTCACAGAAGCACTCTAATCAAATTGGAATATTATAGATATCATATATACAATTGGTTAAGGGAGGCATTTAATTCGGTTATATCATGCCCCACTGAAGCTGAAGTGAAATTCCAAGTCCAAATTAAGACCTAAATGGAACAAGGATTTGGACAGCTGTGTCAACGAAAAGGAGTGGAATGCCATACTAGGTTATCCCAATAGCATCTCCAGAAATGCCAGTATTAATCATATACAATTGATCCACCATATCTAGCCCACAATATGCTACATAAGATATACCCCAGTAACCGAGTAATGCCCTCCATGCTCTCGAGATGAGACCAGCTTCTGGCACATGTTCTGGATGTGTCCAGACATCACTATACATTAGTCGTAAATCACCCGTGCACAGACACAAATTCACAGGACTTCTGAATATGAATAAGCCTTACTGCTGTCTGTTGGGACAGATTCCCCAAGATGTGGCTTGTAGAGCCACATTCAGGTTCTTGGACTTCACTTTTCTACTTGCAAAACATCTGATCACGATGATTGGGAAAGCCACAGTGGGCTTCCATCATGAAGTAGCAACTGGAGCTCCACATATGGACAGAGGTCTAATATATCCTACTACATACTGAAGAAATTAAGGACCGTAGGAAGACCCAAGTATCAGAACGATAGGTCAAACTATTGACCTAAGTGGATGCACACAGCTGGATATTTCGTTTTAGTTTACCTTTATAGGATTAAGTGTTGCACCCTCTAACCCCCGCCCCCCTCCTTGTATCCCCTAACCCCCAGCATATTACTGAGTCAAAAGATATATTTTCAGTCTAGGGTATGTACGTACAATCATCTGTTTCGATTGTAATGTGCATGTACACAATAAGAATAGCTGTGCAAATACTTATTCCACATAGTATGGTAACAAAACAGCCACTGCAATGCATTACACAAATCATGACTAGTAAATATGTTAAATACAGCCATCTGTAACCATATTAAATACCGAAGAACTTTTGTCTGTTAGTCTCCTTGATATAAAATGCCAATACACCAGATGTAAAAAATAAATGTAAAGAAATGTTGATACCGTTGCAAAGTGGTTTCCAGTACTGAGGTACACTGATGGATACTGAATTAGACTACTGCGTTCAGGAAGAATATTGCCAACATCGTGAAATGAGAGAACTCCTATCATACATGTCTTACTAAAGAATTAAGCTACATATCTTAGTGTGCATTTGGATATATTTATAATATACCAGAAGGCTTCTGTTAGCCCCTTAAATTTGATATTGTATGTGGGTGTGTAGATGTTCGTTCTAAAGAGCATAAGATAATGGATGATTTGAAGAATTTTTAATTGTTTAATTTTAACACTCATCCCTTTGTTTTGTTTTTTCTTTCTTTCCATTAGGTTATAGGTTAAGTCATCAGACTTTAAATGCTATTGTAAAGCGTTACAGCAAGAATGGTCGAATCTATTTTGATGATTATGTGGCATGCTCTGTGAAGCTAAGAGCACTTACAGGTACTTTTTTATGTTACTATGAGTGAACAATCCCATGCTTTCAAAGGCACCGCTAATGCTTATGAAGTAACGTGTTTTTTGACAGAACCCCACCCTGGCCCCCCAGCTTGGTGTGCAATTCTGCTGTCTGTCTGGTCTCCCTCCGAGGGTTCCAGCAGTGCCTGCGTCTTAGTTCTCCAACAGAGCAAGTCACCCTCTTGTCCCTGCTGGTTCTCCACTGCAGCTTAGTTTGTCTTTCTACATTTGCATCTCACCATAGGACAACTTGCTCCACATTGGAATTGCAACCTAGGACTTCACCTCCTCTATGAAGAGGCCATTTAAGCCTCTGGAATCTTGTGAACTTGACCTTTTAACAATGTAGCTGTCAGTACCTCTGCAGGAAAGATTATTGCGCTTCAAGCTTTTACAACTAAGGACCCATTCTTCCATGAGGAAAGTATTGATATGAAAAGTCCCTTTTTTTTTTTGTTCTTAAAGGTTTGATAAAATTCCATGTGACAGATGGTAACTCTTTCCGTAGCTGTGAAAACTGTAAGCAACTTGGATCTTTACAGGGCCCTGAAGTGTTGGTGATCCTTTTATCACTTATGGTGGTTTTACTAAAAACAATAAAGGCTATTATTCCTAGGCTGTGCATATTAAAACCTTGAAAACAAAAGAATTCAGCTAGGTCTAACACTTCTCGTTCTACAAGATCTAAGCCAGCACAAGTGGCATTCTAGAGTCACTAACTCATTGTATGCATTATTAAGGTAGCTTCTAAGGCCACCGTTCTTGCTTCCTGTAAGCATTACTCCTAGAAAGATTCTTCATTCAAAGGGGCCAGTAGGTAGATGTAACTGTGCTTCCATGCTCACATTCTTATTGTGAGCAATGTCTTTCATATATTGTTACCATGTATTTCAACAGATTTGATGTAGAACAAATGGGGAGAAGATGTGACTAAGTGGCTAGAGATGCCGACTTTGGGACCTAGTATATGTGTGAGGTACATGATCCTGTAGATTATCTGCCAACTTTATGCTTTCTGTAGCTCTCCTTTGCTCTCAAGCTAGCTTTGTGAGATATATATTTCACTGAAAAAACCATAGGTTTCAGCTACGTTATAGTTTGGAATTAGCATTTTAAAAAAACGTAGAAATTCACTGAAAAAACCATAGGTTTCACACATGTTCTAGTTAGCTGGATATTTTACTCTTACAAAACCATTGAAATTCCCCCGTTCTAGTTAGTTCAGCTAACTATAACTTGCGTGCCCGCAATGCACTGCTGATGACGTCGCATATTACATCACTCATGACATGGTCAGTGACATCACTCATGACATCGCTGATATCAGTTTTTATCGTAACCCGCGATTTAAACAAACATTTTTTATTTTTTATTTTTTTTGGCCTTGCGCATCGTTGTGGGACCCCCTAAGCAGGCCTGGGGGGTCAGGGTGTTTCTACCATTCCCCCTTTTCGCGTTTCTTTTTCTGTTTTCTTGTGCCTCTGTTCTACTGAGTGGAACAAAAGGGGGTGGTGATGGACGGAGCATCTGAACCAATCAAACACTCACACCCAGTCAACAGATCTGGGTTTAATCCATCACCGTTCTTTAGCCCACTCTGCCACCCCAGTTCAGACATGGCCATATGCAAATCAGTCTGACCCTGTGCCTCATGAGAACAGTCCAGCCCGAACTGCCAAGCCATGCATCTCCACACCACTGGAGTCAAGCTATCCTGGCTGATGACGGCTGATAGCCAGAAACCGGTCCTAGGATGCTTGATTCCGGTCCAGGGAAGACATGGCTTGGCAGTTCGGGCTGGACTGGTCCCATGAGGCACAGGGTCAAGGCTCATTTGCATATGGCCATGTCTGGGGTGGTGTGGTGAGCAAAAAAACGATGGATTTAGGCCCAGATCTCTGTACTGGGGTGAATGTATGACATTGTTCTGCATTCTGTCCATCAACTGTTGTTTTTGCACTCGGTTCTTCTGAGGCACAAGATGGCTGCCAACACTTCCTGGTTTGGAGTGTTGACAGCCAATTAGCATAAAGCTCGGGAAGGTACGTGTACCGTACTTCGTCTATAGATATATCTATGATTTTACTTTTGATTTTCTCAGGAACTACTGAATGGATTTACACCATTTAACAAAAAGCGTGATCTGCGAACCAAACTCTACTTTTTTGCCAAATTTGGTGTAATTCCGTTCAGCAGTTCGGGCTGTAGCCGTGTCTAAAGGTCCCTATGGGGAAAACACGTTTTGGGACCCCCCTTTTTTCTAAGCCCCCGCTTGACGAATCACCCGAAACTCTCTTCTTGGAGAATTTCGCGAAGATTCGTCGACCGGCGCCAAAGTTGTTCCAAATAGAATGTTGCGGATTTCCTATGGAAACTAGGTCCTAACTATATTAAATACATTAAAAAATAAATATATATTGTGATAGAGAAATAAAGAGCTTTGAGAGGGTGAGGACAGTTCTTGGGTGCGGCACGTCAAGGAATCTCTATATAGGATGCCCAGACCTCCGCCCCGTTGTCCAACCCTATCAAACGTAACCAGATTATACCCTGGTGGAGTAGCGTCAACTAGGTCAGGGCCCGAGGAATCCATGGCCCAGGTTTCGGTCATAAAGACCCAATCCGCCTTATTTTGTTCATTATATATCAGGATAGACCTGAGAGTCTTCTCCAAGTGAAATGGCTGCTCACTCCTGATTGTTGGGAGGGGCCATGACTCATGAGGAGTCTTGAGATTGATTCCCCTTCCCCCAGCAACAGCAATAAATAACATTATACGATCGAGATCTACATGTATGGTTTACGCATGCTGTCTCGTAGTTTAAAAAAAAGTCTTCATAGCCAAAACCAGCTTGGAATCCTATAAATCCTATCAGTAAGCTAAAATTACTTTGAAGTCTAAGCAGCATGTTTCCGAATTTGTTTCACAGTACTTTGTTAATATTGAATTTGACCTTGCAGTGCAGTAATACATGTTTTGAGTATGTGTTAAATGCGTATTATTGGGCCACATTTATTTTCAGATATTGCATAGCAGTTGGAAGTGCATAAATATTGCAGATTTACTTTGTGTAACATTGAAATGAACTTGGGCACCCTCAACTAGCCTTACTGGGCCTTGAGGATCCCGGTTTATTGCCACATATTTGGTACATTTAGCTGTAGATAGTGAATAGAACACCCCTCCCCATCAAGCTAATACTACAGATTAATTTTCTTTCAGAAGGTATAGTATTTATGTATTGGTGTTGTATATCAAAAATGACTTTATTTTTCTTTTGTTCCCAAAGATGTCTTGCGACGAAGAGATAACATGCAGCAAGGATTTGTTAATTTTGCATATGATGATGTAAGTAAACCCATACAGAACTTGGTGGAATGTTAATGTGTCCACAGTTTAGCAGATCCGTTACATGTGTAGGATTCAAAGAAAGTCTTACACATTGGTCAATGTTTTGAGTTAATTTCAAGATGACAAAAGCAGCGTAGCATTATTTATGCCTAACTGGTCAGCAGGAGATGGTTTGGGCTGTGACTTTGGCCCAACCCTGGATAAACCTTCTACAGAATGAAGGAGAAAATAGTTTATCTCCCTTTGCCTACCCTCACTACAAAAGTTAACAGAAATTGTTTTTAACAAAACACCATGTATGAGGTCAAAAACAGTTTTGAGATCTTACATTCAAAATGGCCATACAAAAGTTTTTTTTCTCAAATTATTGATGAACTTGTTTTGTCTTTTTATTTTCAATACCTTGGTTAGTGAGTGATCTTGGAGAACCACATTTAATTTAATGATTTTTACTGTGACCTATACAGTATTCTTCAGTGTATGTGAATGTTACGTTATCATTCTTTTTGAGTGAATTTTACAGATTTTTTTATGCAATTAACAAAGATGAACTAAATTACCACAAAACATTTGTCAAATTTTGAATTTTTGCTACATTTCTGCAGCGACTTTAACCTGCTGCATAGTTCACACTAATTTCAAAAAGGGGGTGGTGATGGACAGAGTATCTGAGTTAATCAGAACACTCCTACCCAGTCAACAGATCAGGGCTTGATCCATCACCGTTTTTTAGCTCACTGCACCACCCCAGTTCAGAACCTGGCTATATGCAAATTAGTCTGTCCCTGGCCCAGTGCATCATGGGAACGGGGCAGACCAAACTACCAAGCCAATTCTTCACTGGAAAGGAAACAAGCTTCCGGGGACCGGTTTCTGGCATTACAGCCGTCTTCGGCCCGGCTTGCTTGAATCCTGATGGTGCAGTGAGCAAGGGACTCATGTCTGAGCATACCCTTCCACACTCATGGTGGCCAAACTAATTTCAAAAAGGGGGTGGTGATGGACAGAGTATCTGAGTTAATCAGAACACTCCTACCCAGTCAACAGATCAGGGCTTGATCCATCACCGTTTTTTAGCTCACTGCACCACCCCAGTTCAGAACCTGGCTATATGCAAATTAGTCTGTCCCTGACCCAGTGCATCATGGGAACAGGGCAGACCAAACTACCAAGCCAATTCTTCACTGGAAAGGAAACAAGCTTCCGGGGACCGGTTTCTGGCATTACAGCCGTCTTCGGCCCGGCTTGCTTGAATCCTGATGGTGCAGTGAGTAAGGGACTCATGTCTGAGCATACCCTTCCACACTCATGGTGGCCAAACTAATTTCAAAAAGGGGGTGGTGATGGACAGAGTATCTGAGTTAATCAGAACACTCCTACCCAGTCAACAGATCAGGGCTTGATCCATCACCGTTTTTTAGCTCACTGCACCACCCCAGTTCAGAACCTGGCTATATGCAAATTAGTCTGTCCCTGGCCCAGTGCATCATGGGAACAGGGCAGACCAAACTACCAAGCCAATTCTTCACTGGAAAGGAAACAAGCTTCCGGGGACCGGTTTCTGGCATTACAGCCGTCTTCGGCCCGGCTTGCTTGAATCCTGATGGTGCAGTTCACACACTGCTCTCTCATATTACGGTGTTCATTCCCACGCAAGTGGGCTCGCCTGCAGAATGTGTTGCTGGGAGTACCGTTTCATCAACCTCTTCCAACAATGTCCGTGGTCACGGACGCTTCTCTGGAGGGCTGGGGGGGGGGGGGCACACATGGGGTGCCTTCAAATTCAAGGTCGGTGGTCAACTCAGCACCAAACCTACCACATCAACATGCTGGAGCTTCGGGCAGTTCATCTAGCTCTTAAGGCTTTTCTTCCAGCTATAAACACCGACTCAGTCCTAGTTCAGACAGACCATACCGCCACCATGTTCTATCTGAACAAGCAAGGGGGCACACGATCTCGCCCTCTCTTCCTGGAGGCTTAGGCGATCTGGCACTGGCTTCTGGCTCGGGGCCTATCAGTAGTGGCAGTACACCTTCCAGGCGAATTAAACACCAAGGCAGACGCACTCAGCAGGCACTTCGAAGATCAGCCAGACTCTGTGCTAAACGACGAAGTGGTAGAAGAACATTTTCGTTGTTGGGGTCGTCCAACAATAGACTTGTTTGCAGACGACAAACGCAAAATGCCACGCCTTTGCGTCCAGATTCCACCGGCCAGGGACGCAGGGGAATGCTCTCCTGATGGATTGGTCAGGAACATTTGCTTACCCGTTTCCTCCCCTGGCTCTGATTCCGAAGGTGGTGTCCAAGCTCCTCAGGTCGGACATGGAGATGATTTTGATAGCTCCGGATTGGCCACGGCAGTGGTGGTACCTGGACCTTCTGCATCGGTCTGTGCGTCCACACAGACGGCTTCCTTGCAGGCTGGACCTGTTGCGCAAGATGAACGGGAGGATACTTCATCCCAACCTCCCATCACTGAACCTGACAGCATGGCTCCTGAGGTCCTTCAATATGGGCATCTGAACCTGCCTCCCGAATGTATGCACATTTTAAAAGCGGCTAAGAGGCCTTCCACGAGAGCGTCGTATGCGTTCAGGTGGAAAAGGTTTTACATATGGTGTAGGGATCGCCGCCTAGATCCTACTAAAGGGCAGGAGGAAGTAATTCTTCCATACCTCCTTTCCTTGGCAACTTCGGGTTTGAAATATGCTTCCATTAGAGTGCATCTGTCAGCCATAGTAGGCTTCAGGAAATCACCTAGCCAGATTTCTTTCTTTCAGGTTCCGGTGGTCAAGGTTTTCCTCCAGGGGTTGAAGAAAGTCTATCCCCCTGTGCGCAATCCTTCTCCTCCTTGGGAATTGAACCTGGTTCTATCCAGGTTAATGTCACCTCCTTTCGAACCCATCCACAAGGCCTCTTTGCAACATCTCTCTAGGAGAGCGGCTTTTTTAGTGGCGATTACGTCAGCGCGCAGAGTAAGTGAGTTAAAAGCGCTCTGGACTAAGGAACCATATACTGTTTTCCATCACAATAGAGTAGTCCTGAGAGCTCATCCATTCTCCTTGCCTAAGGTGGTTTCTGATTTTCATTTCCCTCCCTTCGTTCTTTCCAAATCCTACGACCCCGGCTGAGCGGTCGCTGCACTCCTTAGATCTTAAGAGTGCTCAAGTTCTATTTGGGAAAGACCAAGGGTATCAGGAAGACGGATCAGCTGTTTGTGAACTATGGTTCAATGAGAACGGGCTTTCCAGCGGCCAAGAGATCCATCTCCAGGTGGATTGTCTCTTGCATTAAATTGGCCTATCAGCTTGCAGGCAAGCCTTTATTGGTGTCGCCCAAAGCACATTCCACTAGAGGGAAGGCAGCTACAGTAGCTTTCTTACATGACATTCCTATGTCAGAGATATGTAAGGCTGCTACCTGTAAATCGGTTCATACATTTACGAGGCATTACTGTCTAGAATCTGATCCCAGGGCTGATACTCAAGTAGGGCAAGCCTCCTTGAGGAATTTATTTGGGTAGCCTATGGCCTGCTCAGGCTTGTTGATAACTTTACTGTATTGTTATTCCTTTGCCCGCAGGGATGAGGTGAGGCTCGCTATTCTATTCTAATGCTTATGACTATTGATGAGGATCCCCTGGAAGAGAAGGATTAGTTACTTACCTGTAATCCCAGTTCTCTTCCAGGGGTATCCTCATCAAAGTCATAAGCAACCCTCCCGCCTCCCCGGGCAAAGGACATTCGTTAATGAGGAGATATTGTTAACCTATTTGTTCCTTGGGTTTTCAGTCTCCGAAAAGAACAACTGACCTAACTGTCACCCCTGAGGCATGATGGGAAGCTGGGGGTCATGGGTGCCTTAAAGGCACGGTGTCAGTTTTTTTGTTGCAGCTACAGGTTAGCTTTTCAGTCTTTTTAGACTGTGTTTGCAATGCAGCCTGGGAGCTTTCTATGCTTTCAGTGAGTTATAAGAATTTCTACTGCTTTCTAAGCATTAAAACAGTTTCTAAACAATCTTTGGTGTTTCTCATGTTTCTAATGCAGAAGTTCATGTATGGTGGAAATTCTTTACAGCATAATTCAGCTCTACTGTTTATTTGGCTGCAATTGCATATATATATATATATATATATTACCTACTGGCGGTCGCCAGTAGGTATATATAGTTAGGATTTTTTCTCTATGGGATTTTTGAAAATTCTATGTCTAATAACTTTGGCGTTTGTGGACGGAATTGGCTGAAATTTTCAGGAAAATGGCACATTTTGTTTCTGAGCAGCCCTTGAAAATTTTGGGGGGGTTCGTCAAGGGGGGGCCGAGAAAAAAGGGGGGTCCCAAAACGCGTTTTTCCCATGTTAATTTCCATAGGGCGGTTGGCCTCACTTTTAGCCCGAACGGCTGAATGGATTTGCACGAAACTTGGCAAAATTGTAGGGACTGGTAGCCCGATGTGCCTTTTGTAGGTCTCAATATATGTGCTACAGTGGATTTTGAGAAATTAACGTTCAAAAAAAGATATATATCTAGAGCCGCGCCTGGAGCGCTCCCCGGTACGCGTACCGGGGAGCGCTCCAGGCGCGCCACGCGACTTGCGCACGGCAAGCTGATTGGTTCTCGGGTGTCTGTAAACATTCGAAACAGTCCGCAGCGGCCGCCATCTTGTGTCTCGGTAGGATTGAGACACAAGAGGTGGCAAAAATCAAAGGGGGAAATGAGCAAGAGGGGGCAGGGTACACACCCCCTGACCCCCTAGGTTTCATGTGGGGGCCATAAAAGGCTCCCGCGGGTGAACATTTTTTTTTTTTTAAAATTCGTTTTTCGCGGGGGTGAGCGCCCGGTACGCGCACCGGGGAGCGTACGGGGGAGCGTACCATGGAGATTAAAAATGACAGACTTTTAAAAAAATAAAGCTTCTTTTTAAAAATTGGAGGTAGTTCTGAAAAGAACTTTTTTTTTTTCATTTTGTTGTTTTATATATTTTTTTTTGTTTTTGTTGTTTTATATTTTTTTAGACTTTTTAAAACAATTTTATATATTTTTTTGGATTTTTTTCAAGGGAAAAACAAAAACAAGGATTCCAAAACTGCTCAACAGGAGCAAAAAAAATTGAAAATTTAGGGACTGGAAGAGCAGCGGTGTTGCTGTTTCTTTAGGGCAATCAGTTCAACACTCTGCTCCCCATAGCAGAGCAGTTCGTCACACTCTGTGCACAAATTTGATGCCCGCAAACACCGGCTGAATGTTAGGGATCATTCTTCCACGGGGTGGTCCCGAAGGTGTTGCTCCACCAGTGGAGGTGCTGCCGCCATCTGTGGGTACACTCCGTGCCAGCTCTCTGACACTCTCCCTGGCAAAGTTGTTAGGGTGTCTTCTTTTCACATGCCGGATCAAATTAGCATTCCCAAAACTATATTTTTTCAGAGGATTGCCTCTGGATAAACTACTCCCACATATTTTGCATGTTACTTTGGGAGCGTTGACTTTTTTCTGTCATTCTGGGATTTCGTAAAATTTCCAGATGAAATGGGTTTTTTTCTTTTGCTGAGGAGGGTCCTCATCTAAAAATCCCTCTGAATCACTGCTGGATGACTCTCTTGCAGCCATTGCTGGAGATCAGAAAAGTAGGAGATAGAGTAGACACAACAGCTCTTGCTCTCTCCAAGTACAAAGCAATAGTGAGAGAAATGGGTGGGTTTCACACAATTTGGAAAATAAAATGTTCTGAACCAATGAAAAGTGTTATTTTAAAGTCACATGGTTTGACGCGCTTACGCTACGCGCCCCGGGGCGCGCCCCGGGCGTGTATCGTAAGCTCATCGGGGCGCTTACGTTGCGCGATCGTATGCGCTTCCGGGTGCGCTTACGCGGTGCGTCTTAAGACGCATCTCGCGGCTACGCGATACGTGTCTTATGACGCAAGGCGTGGCGGCTACGCGATACGTCACGATGTTGTTTTCGTTCTCGGCAATAGCGCTTCCGGGACGCGCATTAGTACGCGCCCCGGGGCGCGCCGCAAGATTGCGCTTACCCGTGCGTTCACCTGTCCGCGCCCCGGGAGCGCACTAAAAATAATATTAAAAAAAAAATAAAAAAATTATAAAATATAAAATTAGATTTAAAATGTATTATTTTTATAAAGATTTGCTATTAAAAAACCTATGAAATTCACTGAAAAAACCATAGGTTATAGACCATATATAGTTAGGAATTAGCATTTACAAAACCTTGAAAATTCACTGAAAAAACCATAGGTTATAGACCATATATAGTTAGGAATTAGCATTTAAAAAACCTTATTTTACTCACACAAAACCATTGAAATTCCATATATAGTTAGTTGCACTAACTATATATCGCGCACCCGCAATCCACTGCTGATGATGTCACATATTACATCATTCATGACATGGTCAGTGACATCACTGATGACATCACTGATGACATCTCAAATGACATCACTGATGACAACACTGATGACAACATCCAGTGACTGTATGTTTCTGTAAAGTTAAAATATGTCTTACATATTGAAGAATGAGTGGATGTAGAAGTGTCTGGATGAAGGATTTAGTAGGTGCATGACTGACTGTATGAGTGAGTGATTAAATGTCTCACTGAGTGCATGGGTTAGTGACTAAACTGTCTTAATTTGTGCATCATTATGTCTATTGTTCTGTAAACTGTTGCATGTGTTGATCAATAGCTATATGAGTAACTATATGGGTTATTGATTGATTGTCCAAGTATTTGTATGGGAGACTGAGTGTGTGTGGGGCTGGCTGGGAGGTGTGTGACTCTGTGCAGATCAATGTGTACTTATATCAATGATTGTATAACAAGGTAAGTATGTGTTAGTATATGTTTGAAAATATAAGGTGCTCTATGTTTAACTGTATAGACAAGAAAATGGAAGTGTGATTGATTCTTTACAGGACTGACTAGGTGTGTGAGTAACTCCATGGATGAGTGGCAGAGTGTGAGTGTCTGTATAGGTGTATGAGTGCATATGATAGTGTTGTAAAGATGAGTGATTGTATGTATGAATGATTGTATGGGTGAATGAGTGAATGTGTGTGTAGACGTAGGAATCAGTGAGTACATATGTAGTAACTAGTATTGGTGTGTCAATGGTTTCAAAAATTATACTCTGTGTTTAACACTGGGTGAAACAGAGGTTATATTAAAATATGAGGAGATGCATTGTATTGTCACATGAATGATATCATCAGTGATGTGGTCATTGATGTCAAATGAGATGTCATAAGTGATGTCATCAGTGATGTCATTTGAGATGTCATCAGTGATGTCATCAGTGATGTCACTGACCATGTCATGAATGATGTAATATGTGACATCATCAGCAGTGGATTGCGGGTGCGCGATATATAGTTAGTGCAACTAACTATATATGGAATTTCAATGGTTTTGTGTGAGTAAAATAAGGTTTTTTAAATGCTAATTCCTAACTATATATGGTCTATAACCTATGGTTTTTTCAGTGAATATATATATATATATATATATATATATATATATATATATATATATATATATATATATATATATATATTAGTATATATGTGGGGCACATATAATATATTGTTTCCGGGGTCCCGCGCATGGGCGGGAATATTCTAATGCTTATGACTTTGATGAGGATATCCCTGGAAGAGAACTAGGATTACAGGTAAGTAACTAATCCATCTAGGGCATTTACATCTATGGTCACTGTTCTGCCACCCGCGACCATACATCCATCAGTTGATATCTTCGTAGCCTGTTCATCGGTTTGAATGAACTTCTGAATACCATCGAGGTTGGACATTATTGAATTTTCAAATTTTGCCAGCCTTTCCTCGATCGAAGTAAGTCTAGCAAGAAGAGGCTGTAAAGACAAAGAAATGAAGCCACCAATCTTTGACAGGAGACCATCATCCGATTGTGGTGATATAACATTGGTATAGGCCATTGGGGAATGAACGGCGGGGGGGATTTCCGGGTGTAATAAACCTGGGCTTGGGGGATTAGCATCTGATAAACCTCCCTTGTTGTTCAATTTAGGGAGTTTGGACTTTTTTCCCCCCTCATTTGGCCCCCTTCCCGCTTCCTCTTCGGGATTGCCCCCGGAGTCTGGGCCGGTTCCACTCACCCCTGTTGGCACATCAGCAGTTACTTTTTTTCCAATCATGGAAGACGATGCGTTCCTAGGAATGGTTCTACTTTCCTTGTCGGGCAGACTATGTGCCTCCACTTGTGGCAGAGAGTTATTACTTGGAGGTGTAACTCCGGGAGCAATGGCCCTGCGATTTGCTCTCTCCGGGGTCCGTGCCAGGATCAAGGGCCCCAAGGAGGAACGTTTTGCAAATTCTAGTTCCTGTGACACAGGGCACTCAGTTATAGTTTTCATGGGCTAACACCGAGGTTGCCCTTGGAATGAACTGGTCCAAAGTCCCAGCCACATGCCCGCCAGTGGCTATTTTCCTTCCCTTCCCTTCATGGCAAGACATTGTAACTTATTTAAATATGATCTTTGAAGATTATTGTTCGTTTGTAGGAATAAAGCGGTTGATGACTAACCTTTGATCCACAGGTGTTAGAGGGGGGGGCCCGGCCCCCACCGGTCTCCAACGGGCCCGCCCTTGGCCCGGGCTTCGCCCTGCGCGCGTCGGCGAGGCGGATATGAGGGTCCGTCATATACAAACAAGGGGAGTGGCCAAATGTGCCTCAGGTGTCCCAGGCGCAGGGCTGCTGGGACACGTAGTCCTCGCGGCGATCCGGCAGGCGGGGGAAGAGTGTGGCAGTTTCCCTCAGTTTGCCCGGTTCATTCAATCCATGTTGTCCTCACTGGAAGCAGGGCTGCATAGAATACAAAGCTGCAGTGACCCACGTTGGTTTCCTTTCGACGAGAGGTTAAGAGCCTGCAGCGCTAATGTGCCTCAGGTGTCCCAGGCACAGGGCTGCTGGGACACGTAGTCCTCGCGGCGATCCTGCAGGTGGGGAAGTGTGTGGCAGTTTCCCTCAGTTTACCCGGTTCATTCAATCCATGTTGTCCTCACTGGAAGCAGGGCACTTCCGGGGCAAGCAGAGATCCTTCCTCTTCTAAACAGCAGCGAGGCGTTTTCTTCCGGGATACTTTCACAAAACACTTGTGTGAACTTTCAAGCCATGTGAGAGGTGCAGGTGGAACAGTAGGTTTTAAAACACTTTACCAAATGCACTAATTTCAACGCAACCTTCCTGTAGAAGGGAACCGCGCTACTAAATTAATGCACAGCATGTGAATCCAGAAAGCATGGACGCTGCGAAACATAATGGTTATTTACCAGTCGGGCATGAAAAATTTCTGGATTTACATGTGAATTGGCCATCCACCTGGAAATGAGGCACCATCGGGGGGGGAAACCACAGAAAACGCATACTCCGAAAAGGAATCCAAAGGAAGTTGCAAAGAAGGGGAAAAAAGCTTCTCAATATGGCTAGCACATACAGGGGCTTACAGGATGTATGTCCTGTGTCACTGAGGTAAGGGCTAACCACCAAATGACAAAGCTCACAGCAATCAAAAAAAGACTACAAGATAGATTCTAGGCCCAACTAGAGATCACAAATAAATCAAAGCCTGTGAATCTAAAAAATCTGTAAGTTAAAAATACTACTCCTACAAGTAACAATGTTGTTCTGACTGATTGAAGGCTGAGCAGTTGGAAGCCAAAGTAACGGGTTGTGTGTTTTGAGAGACCCATGGTAATTTTTCAGAATGTGGTAATAGACTGATACTGGATGGACAGCTAGCAAAATTGGATAGATCATTGCAGACCACCTTGCTACTTTTGTGGTCTGGAAAGTTGTCTTAAATGGATTGGATGTGACCGGTGGCACTAGGAAACCCAAAGTGTTCCATGTCCCATTAGGGACACCATCTGCTAATTGAAGGTAATTTACCCTTCAGTAAATGCAGGTTCCTTCCGATCCACTCACACATCATTCTTGCTGGCGTCCACGCCTGTACTAGCATTTCTTTTGTAGACACTGCATACATGATAGTTGCTCCTTTTTAATAAATTAGTCTAAGAGGATTTTGAGACTTCTATATTTGTGCACATTCCCATTCGGTTACTGCAATAGTATTTTATGGAGAAATCGTTCTAGACCTGGAACGCTGTAATGAAAATACTCGCTTCTGTCCATTGCCATGCTACTATGGCTCGGTCTTTGGGGTTTCTATAATAACCTAATCGGTTTGACACCGTTTTTATTGGTTGCAGTTGATAAAGGGCACATTAAAAGCATTAATTTCTTTTTAATTATTATTAAATAAACCCAGTCATATTCATCCAAAAGTACTGTGCTTATCCTTTAATAGCTCACAACCGGACCTTCTTACAGTAAGTAATGCCTTTGATTAATTCAATGACTACATCCTTAAGTATTAAAATAATGCAGTTCTATTCTGATCAGCTAGTATCCATTCAAAAGCAGTTTGATGTTTTTCCACTATGATCAACTTCTGAAACTACCCTTGTTTTCAATTATTCACATTGTACTGTTAAAAAAATCTCCCCCGATATTGTTTATGCTTACTTTATGATAGTCATGTAAAACACATCTTTGTTTTTGTTTTTAGTTTTTGCAGTGCACAATGGCAATCTGAGACACCAAACGCCCACAAAATTTGAAAGTTGGGGAAAGGCGTCTGTGAAATCTTCTGCGGAGAAGGAACAATCTTCTGTGAATTAAATTGTTGTAGACCTTTCCATGTTATGCCTGCAAAGGGACATCCATTTGTATAAATGTTTTGATTTTTGTGCACAGTTCAGAGCAATAAATTATTTTTAGTTTTGCTTTTTACTGTTTTCTGAACTAATAGCCATTTTTATATTCTAAAATGCCAAATTAGAGTGCATCTTCTAATATTTTCACAGGTCTAACAAAATCTAACAACACAAATGTTAGTTATAGTGGTCATTTGCCTATAAACAAAACACTATGGGTATCTGACATGCTGTGTTGATAGTGGTATGCATATTTGCTTCTTACTAAAAGAATGAACTCCAATTGTGAAAAATAGCCTTTTGTGGCCTATAATGATGGATTACCCTGAATCATTTGGTAAATGTTCCAAGAAATCTTCTGTTTGGGGGAAGGGTATTTTATCTTTATTAATTTCACATTTCATATTTTTTGACTGTTTATTCATGTATTTAATATTCAGATTATCTGTTCAACTTCTACCTGAAATGTTCATATACACAGGTTTGTATACCTAAACTTGAGACCATATTAAAGAGTGCAATCCATTTACTCACATCTTCCTTTCACCTAATCCTAATAATCATTGTAGTTCGTCCATTTCAGGGGGTAAAAGATACATCCCAGCAGATTTAATATTCTTCTAGTCGGGCCATGGTGTATACCCTTTAATTATTTGATTTATAAAATCCTTGTCTTTATGTGGTATTTATAGTTTCTCAGCAATTGCATTTGACTATTTTAGAAATTTCCCACTTCCTTACAACAAAAGATTTGAACGTCATGCCTTTTATCTGTATGTGTGCATTCAAATATAGTGGTGTATAAATGTGCCATGTTGAATCAGATGAACCTTTCCAGTGACATTTTTTTTATTACAAGGAATTGGTAATATATTATTGGTAATTAATGGATTTTCCTATTTTGTTTACTATGGGATTTCCAAGTATGATAGATCAAAATTAGGGCTTGCACTCTGTATAAAGAGGGGATTTATTTACTATTTGCCTTATTTGCCTTTCAGTTATGTTATATTAAACACATTTCTTAGATGTTCTGTGAAACTAATAAATCCCTTCTATCTCAGATTTGTTTATGTCCTAATCCTCCTTAAACATTACAATACTGTGGTATGTTAAGGAAAACACTTCCCTGCACATCAATTTTAAATTGATCATGCTCACTCCCTGAGTCTAGTTTTATCTTTAATTTAAATGAAAAATTAGAAGTACTAAAATGTATTTAAATTGTCACCATTGCTTTGTATGTATTGTGAAAGAAACCATATATTTTTATGCACTTTAAATCTTCAGAGAGGGGGTCAGTTGTATCTTGACACCTTTTTGACCTCTGCAGTGTGAATCTTTTCAGACTTCACAAGCTGAAAATTATTACATCTAGTGGTTGGATCTGAAATGGTCTTGTTTGCTCTCTTTGGCATCGACTTTTTGGTGACAATGAAGTTGGATGTGTGCCTCCAAAATCCACCATGTTCAAATTCTTCTTTTGTGCCATTGGGTCCTGATAAAGGAAACCATGCTCCACAGAAGAGAACCAGAAAAACACTGTGGAGGAAGGAGGTTATACCTTGTAACAGACAATGACTGTTGGAAGGACATCGAAAGCGCCAAAGAACTCTGAAGATAACATACCTTATAGTGCGAGCATCGATCAAGTGGGTTGGGGAAGGCATGCCTGGGAATTCGCATTGGGCCTTAGACATGGAAAAACCTTTTTAGGTTTTGCCCAAGCTGCCACCACAAACTTGTCCAGAGATACAAGCCTAGTATGTGTAACATCTGTCTACCCAAAGACCACACATCAGAGGGAAGATTTCTTCCTGAGGACTGTAAAGGTGAGGGAAAAACAGAGGTGGGTTTACTACTCCGTGGCACAGTGACATATCAAACAGGACTTTAGACCACTGGAGCTAGCTAGCGAAGAAAATCTGCATGGAGAATCAGAGGGTGCACAGCATAAGGGCTTCAATGTTGAGGAGGCTTATTTCTACTTGGAAGTGATGCAGGAGAAAGCGACCTAGGAGGCAAAGCGAAAGAAGTAGGAGGAGCTGCAGAGCAAAGCTAGTAAGAGTCTGAGAACCATGAGTCCAATAAGGCAAACCCAATACCAAAACAACCCAGGGGGAAAATAGAGTGGAATGGGAAAATGGATCAAAACACCAAGATGCTGCTGGGAACAAGTTTCAAAGTGCATTTTGACCCTGAAAGGGGATCCTTAGAAGGAACAACAGTTGATGGGGGAGAAGCGATTGATATCAAAAAGAGCAAATGCCCACTTGAGGTCAAATTGGTGGTTGATGCAAAGAAAGGAGTTTGACAACTCCCTGAAGAAATTTAAGATTGCCAGCAAAGCCAATGGTGAAAAGACAGGTGAGGGACAGTGGAGCAAGAACAACCCTGCACTTGAGAACCTATGCGAAAGACTAACTCTTCTACGTATAGGAGACTCAATGTGAACACATGAGAGATTAAGAGTGACACTGTAGGAAAACTGAATTATCTGGAAACACTCAAGAGGAATTAACTTGTACTCCTCCAGACCCTCGCCACCATAAGACATCCGTGTACAACACCCTGATTAAGAGGACAGCAGACACACATGAAGCTGAGCTGGAGGAGGAACAAGGTGAGTCAAGCTTCTGTTTTGAAGACCATGGTCATAGCAGAGTATGAACTTTTACCTACCTGTGCTACCAAGCATTTTTACTGAAGGGTAAGCAGTTTTCACTATGCTGTGCATTATTCCGCGGTCTTGTGGTTGGGTCCGGATTCGTAGTCTTTTCTTTTTTTTTTTTTTTCTTAGCCCAGGTGGGCGTCGGCGTCACACCCCCTTGGGTGCATTTCCGGTGACGTCAGCATGCTTCCTGCGGAAGCTCCCACTCTTGGGCGCCATCTTCAGATTCTTTTTTCCCGCGGTCGGGTCTGGATCGTTCCCGTTTGGGCTCCAGACATTTTTGGAGAAAGGAGAAAGAAAAGACGAGAAGTCATCTGAAGACTCCAGGGGACTTCATCGACAAAGTCAGCAAGGAGAAGGCGTTTTTCATCGAGATCCTCGACGACCGTTGACGAACACGTGACCAGAGAGGCCCTGGACGCTCGATGGACAACACGCCGTTCAAGTTCTGCCGTAACTGCCACCACAAGTACGCGCAGAAGGACCAGCACCCGGTATGCAACCTTTGCCTACCGGTGAACCACGAAAGCGGAGACTGCAACGCTTGTGCCGTCTTCGCCCCGAAGACCCTTCGTTTGAGAGAGAGGCAGAGGGTAGCACACGCCACCCTGCAGGGGAAGGCCCCGACTCCGTCACTCTACGAGCTGGGGGTGTCCTCCGAGGAAGAAGACCACGCTGCCGCCAAAGACGACAGCTACACGGTCGTAGAGACCGATTACACGAAGACTTCTGACAAGGTAGGAGACTCTTCGGCCCCCAAGAACCCGAGAGACTGAGTCTAGAAAAATCGAGGGCAAGACCCCGAAAGCGCCGACGCCAAAAAAGGCGGCGTCTGCGACTACTCCCAGGCCCAGCGGATCCTCCGAGAAGGAGTCCCCGGCGCCGAGAGCTGCTGATCAGCAGAAAACGTCGAAAATCGTCCCCGAAAAGGATCGATCGACGCCGAGGGAGAAAGACCCAAAACTGACGACGAACAGAGACCCAAAATCCGGGTCGACGTCAAACTTCGACACCGAAAGCCACGGCGACGAGCCATCCACCGAAAAGAACGGCCGACCCATCCGACGCGGAACATGTGGCCTAGATGGAGAAGAAGAGAAGGCACCTCGAGGCAGAAATGGAGAACATCATGCAGCGGAAGAAAGATTTCGACGCAAAGATGAAAGCCTTCACGATCCCTCACAAGACCAAGCCACCGGTGGTGGAGACGGTCGAGGAGGAAGATGAGATCGCCGAGGAACAAGACCAGGACGTCGAGGTGATCGACGACCAGGAGGAGTACGAGAATCCCTACGATAGTTAAAACTATGGGGAGGAAGAGGAAAGCAGGACGGACACAGAGTCGGCACCCTCTGACCTACAGGAGGTAGATTACATAGATGTCGACACCGACAGCCCGGAGGAGGTGGTCGACACTTACCCTTCGAGGCCCTCGCCGCCGGACGACATCGGGGCCTACAACTCTAGAAACATTGCTCCCAACACAAACGAGGAGCCAATTCCTTCCAATGCTCGAAAGCGTCTTGGCTCAGGGGAAGGAAGCATTCAGGGAGCCCGCAACATGCAAGGCAGTAACTCCCAGAACTGAGAAGTACAAACATTCCACAAAGGACCCGGCCTACATTCAGGGCACGGTCTCCGCAGACTCCATTATCATGGCCACAGCAAGGAGGAGGGCTAACGTACCCACTACCTCGGGCCCGCCACCGGATAAGGAGAGCAAAAGGATGGATCTGGTGGGCAGAAGGATCGAACGGAATGCCCCGACCCACTGGCGCATGGCTAATTCCAACGCCCTGATAAACAGGCACATGTACCAGATCATGGAGGGGCTGGGGCAGTTGGTGAAGGACCTGCCCCAGGATGCCAGGCAGAAGGCCGAAAAGCTGGTTGAAGAGGGAAAAAACGCGGCAAATTCTTGCCTTAAGACGGCCCTGGATGGGGCAGACACAGCCAGCAGGCTCATGATGATGGGTGTCACGGAAAGGAGGCACGCCTGGCTCAGGATCTCAGGTTTCAAACCGGAGGTGCAACACAGCATCCTGAACACACCGTTCAACTGCAACACGCTTTTCGGAACAACAGTTGATGAAACGCTCAGTCAACTGAAAAAAGATAACGAAACAGCAAGATCCATGGGAGCATTGCAGTTCAGAGGAAACAAGAGGAGCACCCCGTCACGGAGGCCCGGCGGGAGAGGCGGAAACCAGCCAGGTACATCACACCAGGCTTTCCAGCAAACGCACCTGGCAGACTCGCAGGCTCAGCATGGTCAGCAGAAGCAGTCTTGGCAGTACCAACAAAGAGGCCAGTCCTTTCGAGGGAGAAATGGACGGGGACAAAATAGAAGAGGGGGGCAGCAGCCCGCCTCTAAGTGACTTAAAAAAACTCTGTGTGCCCGCCCACAAAAAAGATCCCAGGGGGCAGCACGTACAGATGGGTCAAGACAAACTAGACACCTACGACCACATGACACCAGTGGGAGGAAGATTAAGATTTTACCTCCCGAGAGTGGAGAGAAATCACATCAGACAAATGGATCCTCAACATTATCCAATTCGGATACTGCATAGAGTTGGAGGGGAGGCCAACAAGCAGAAAACCAAAAAGAAAAACACTAGCAAGCAAGCAGCTGCAGTGTCTTTAGGAGGAGGCAAAGGAACTCCTGCGGAAGCAGGCCATAGAACGGGTCCCCTACAAGGAAAGAAACACAGGAATATACTCCACGTACTTCCTGGTACCAAAGGTAGATGAGACAATGAGACCCATTCTGGACTTACGGTTCCTGAACAAATTCATAAGAACGCAAAAATTCTAAATGACCTCCCTGCAAGAGGTGCTCCCACAATTGCAGACCGGGGACTTCATGGTCACAATAGACCTCAAAGACGCCTACCTGCACATCCCAATGAACAGAAAGCACAAACACATGTTCAGGTTCACCATTGGAGAAAGCCACTACCAGTTCACGACACTGGCCTTCGGACTAAAATCAGCACCAAGAGTTTTCACAAAGTGCCTCGCAGCAGTCGCAGCACACCTACGAAGGCAAGGAATACACGTATACCCTTACCTGGACGACTGGCTGGTGAAAGCAAACTCATACCAGAAATGCAAGCAGCACGCACAGACCGTGACGAGCACGCTCATAAGCCTGGGGTTCTCCATCCATTGGAAAAAATCATCAATGGAGCCGGAACAAGTGAAGATCTTCCTGGGGGCACAGATCAACACCTTACAGGGCAAGGTGTTCCCCAGCGAGAAGAGGGCGAGGGCGCAGGTGAAGGAAACTCGTCTCTACCGGAAGGGACAAGCTCGGACAGTGAGGACTGCGAGCAAGATCATGGGCATGATGGCATCATGCATCCACCTGGTACCAAATGTATGACTCCACATGAGACCCATTCAAGAATGGCTACAGGAACAATGGTCACAAGCTACAGGCGGTTGGGAGGTTCTAGTGGTTGTAACGCACGCAGTGCAGAAGGAGATGGCATGGTGGACCATGGAGAACATAACAAAGGGAAAGCCTCTAACGCCCCCAACGCCAACAGTGACCATCACCACAGACGCATCCCTGAAGGGATGGGGCGCTCACATGGAGGAGCTCAAGGTGAGGGGACTGTGGACGACAACAGATGCGGCAAAGCACATCAATTACCTAGAACTGAAGACCATCTTCCTTGCACTGAAAGCCTTTCAAACAAGACTGTACAAACACAAGGTATTGATACAAACAGACAACACCACTGCGATGTTCTACATCAACAAGCAGGGGGGCACACAGTCGGCACCGCTTTCAACGCTGGCGCAGGAGATATGGAGATGGGCCATCCCTCTCAAGATAGACCTGCTAGCCATACACCTACCAGGGAAGGACAACATACAAGCCGATTGGCTCAGCAGGCAGACATCGGCATCCCACGAGTGGGAGCTCAATGCTCAGGAGATAAGGTACCTGTTCGACAGGTGGGGGACACCATCGGTGGACCTGTTTGCCACACGCCAGAATGCAAAATGCCAAAACTTCGCATCCAGGCAGCCCGAGGAGGGGTCACTGGGGAATGCCCTATGGATAGATTGGTCAAGGACATTTGCTTACGCCTTTCCCCCGATACCACTGATTCACAGAGTGCTGAGCAAGTGCAGAGCGAGCAACATGACACTGGTCGCACCGCAGTGGGCGAGGCAGACATGGTACTCGCAGATCATGGAGATGACACAGTGTGCACCCCACAGATTCAGCAGGAGGAAAGACCTACACTCCATGCAGAACGGAGAGGTACTACATCCAGAGCCAGAGAGCATGAGCCTAGTAGCGTGGCTCCTGAGGACATAGAGTTCGCACATTTGAGACTACCAGAAAGCACCCTGAGGGTACTTCGGGAGGCACGAAGGCCCAGCACTCGAAAGTGCTACGTTGTGAAATGGAAAAGATTCACAATATGGTGCAGACAGGAAAGACTCCACAATAAAATGAAGAGGGACTCCACAGTGCTAAGGTACCTGACGCACTTGCTGGAGAAGAACCTTAGCTCATCCTCTTTAAGAGTTCACTTGGCAGCGATAGTCGCCTACACAAGGGGAGAAACGTGCAGGAGCTTCTTCACATCACAGGTGGTGAAGAGATTCCTAGAAGGAGCGAAAAGGATCGCACCACCAAAGCGGGTGCCGCCACCTGCATGGAACTTGAAAACCGTCCTAACGGAACTCGTGAAAGAGCCCTTTGAACCACTTCACAAGGTCTCCCTAAAGATGCTAACTATGAAAACAGCCTTCCTGGTTGCAATAACGTCCTTACGCAGAGTAAGCGAGCTTCAAGCGCTGACGCTACAAGAACCCTACATACAAATACACAATGATAGAGTTGTGATGAGGACTGACCCACACTTCATGCCGAAGGTGGTATCCAAATTTCACATGAACCAGTCTATACAGATACCGAGTTTTTTCCAAAAACCAACAACTAGCGCAGAGCGAGCTCTGCACACCCTGGACGCCAGAAGGGCAGTCATGCACTACATTGAAAGGACAAAGGGACACAGGAAAACAAAACAGTTTTTGTGTCATTCGCAAACCGCTTCATGGGGAAAGCAGTAACCAAAAAGACCATTGCACGATGGATCGCACAGACGATTCAACTCTGCCACAACCGTGCAGGACAAGAACTGGCAGAGGGGACACGTGCCCACTCCACCAGGAAGAAGGGCGCTACAATAGCCTTCCTGGCTAACACACCCATAGAGGACATATGCCTGGCGGCAACATGGGCTTCGGTGCACACGTTCACGAAGCACTACTGTGTGGACATACAAATAAACAAGGAAGCTCAAGTTGGACAGAAGGTGCTACGGCACATATTCAACACCCAACGCTCATCTTCCACCCAGCCGCCACAGAGATGAGAAACCGCTACAAAATCTATGCACAGCATAGTGAATCCAGAAAGATTCACGCTGCAAAACGAATAGTTTTCTTACCTGTCGGTGTAGTTTTGCAGCTTGAAGATCTTTCTGGATTCACTAGCGAACCCACCCACCTCCGCCAGAAAGATGAGGCTGCAGAGAGAAGAGGTGGTTAACTAAAGAAAGGACTTTAAAAGTACAAAGCGGTAAATACCAACTAAATAGAACATTGCCATTACTTCGGAAACGAAAGAAACACGGAAAAAAAGAACCCGAAGATGGCGCCCAAGAGTGGGAGCTTCCGCAGGAAGCATGCCGACGTCACCGGAAATACACCCAAGGGGGTGTGACGCCGACGCCCACCTGGGCTAAGAAAAAAACCAAAGAAAAGACTACGAATCCGGACCCAACCACAAGACCGCGGAATAATGCACAGCATAGTGAATCCAGAAAGATCTTCACTACACCGACAGGTAAGAAAACTATTCGTTACCTCTCGTCCCTACCCTCAAGTAGCAGTCTTCTATTTTCAGTCCCTAGAGTCAAGCGCTCCTTGACTATGGAACTCCCTCCCTGAATCCCAAAGAGGCTCTGCTTCTCTGTCTTCTGCAAAGACCTGGCTCTTTTAGCTTTCTTAACTGTTACCTGTTCTCAAAGCACTTTAATACCCTGGAGGGTAGCTATGTGCTATACATGAACTATATAATAATAGCTATCCATGTGGAAGGATGCTTAGTAATTCAAAGAAATTACTACCCACTACCATTAACGTGTGTTCAGGCTAAGCATCAGTTATTATTTCCTCTTGGCATCAATTAAGCCTGTGCTATGCATGACAGTATATGTGGTTTCTCCAGTATTAGGGGTGTCTTTCATAGATTCACATGCTTGAATATTCCCCGTCCTCGAAATGGGAGTCCCACGGTACATAAAATAGCAGTAACATATGCATGTATACATGAAAAATATCATAAATAAAAATATACATAAATATAATGTAATAGAAATGTACATTTTAAAAGTACCATAGAACATAATAGGCCCCTTGAAAAGCCTAAGGGAGAAATCACTTTAGTAGCATATTAGTGTCATTATGTGTTGGTTCACATTCCAGCCAATCAGGCTGTAGCCTTCTCTAGAACCTTCTCCTCAGAAACCCAAGTCCTCAGATTTTCTACCGCACGTCTTGTGAAGGGAGTCTCCCTGAGCTCTGCTCAGTTTTTTTTTCCTTCAACTCTAGCTGTTTTTTCTTCAGAAAATGTCTTCAAATAGGAAATCTTTATTTAAAGCCTGCCCTTCTTGTGGTAAACTGCGCCTTTTCCATGAGGATCCACACAGTAAATGCATTTACTGTCTCTACCCAGACCACGAGGTGAAAAACTAAGTACTGTCGCGTTTTTCCTCCCAAGACTCTAAGGGATAGAGAGGCCCGTCTCCTTCTGTGGCTACAGAAGTTGAAGACTTCAGAGTCTGTGGTTTCTGAGGTAGAAAGTTTGTCATCTGGTGTTTCAAAATCCTCTCAGAAGCGTGGGTCTGAGACGGAGGTTCCATCTCCTTTTCTGAAGAAAAGTAGACTGTTGGAGTCCTCCAGGGTTGTCTCCCCACAGGATTCGCTTCAGGGCACGTCTACGGGACCTGGTTCTCTGACGTCTGTGCCCAAAGCCTTGCCTTCCACTTTTAAATCTGGCATTGGCTCGTCGACGGGCTCGTTGACGCGTCCGTCGACGTCTTCAGCGACGACTAAGTCAGTGACTGTAGCCTCTATGTACTATGTCAACCAGTGCTACGTCGACGACGATCACCTCGTCGACGATAGCACAGGAGGTGAGACCCATTACTTCTATTATGAAGATCTCGTCGACGAGTGTCAAATCAAAACCGTCGACAAAGAAGTCATCGTCGACGCTTCCCTCGTCGACGCGAACCCCGTCGACTAAGATCAAGTAATCATCTAAAAGCAGCTTGTCAACGGGCCCATTATCGTCGACGGCTGTCTCGTCGACGGCGCCTCCGTCGACGACCATCATATCATTGTCGACGACTTCGTAGACGGCTGTCATCCCGTCGACGTCAACATCATCGTCGACGAGTAAGGCTCCAATCTCGTCGACAGCTCCGTCGACGGAAAAGAAATCTTCGTCGACCAAGAAAAAGCCTTCAATTTCAGTGTTGATTACATCTATGGTGACGACACAGACGGCTCAGGTTGATTCTAAGACTGCCGCATTTACGTCAACGGGCTCGTTGACGTCTCATCAACCTTTGGCCACAGCTGCCACTTTTACAGTGGTTACTGCTTCTTCTTTGAGGACAGTGCCTCTCATTCAAATGAGTCCAGTGAGAAGTGGAACTCATCTTCCAGACCAATTGTTTGTCTGGTGAGGAAGAATCCGGAAACGATTCAGAGGTGGAGCAACTATTCGGACAGGCATCTAGTCCATCTTATTTGCACATTAAGTGCCAGGAGTATAGTGATGAGGGTGACGAAGTGGATAACATCGAAGATGGGAACAAATTATTTCCTGTTGAGGAATCCGAACCAGTTACTTTGGAGCCGGTTACGCAAATACCATTATCTTTGGTCATGAACCTGCAGCACATGCTAGATGACTATAACCGCAGGTTCCCTCCATCTACACCTGCCTCTCCAGCACCACAACTTCCTCCACAGCCTCAACCTCAACTTCCTCAAGCACCTGCACCTGTTCCACCAGCGCCACCGGGGCGGTACTCGTCCTGACACCGACAACGAGGATCCCGATCCTCGCAACACTGATGACGATGACAATGACGTCGATATGGATGAGTGGGACAATTACAGGGCTCAAACACCTTCCACTCCGCCCACCTCACCTCTAGCATCGCCTCCAGTGGATATTGCAAATTTCCATAATTTGATGGTCCGTGCTGCAAAGCGTTTTCATCTCACTATCGAAAAACAAGATGAAAGTGAATGCTTCTTGTATGATTTTAAGGACCTATCACGAAGGCAATCCCACACAATACCAATCATTGACTATATTTGGCAGGAGGGCCTTAAATTAATGGAACATCCAAATTCGGTACCTGCAGTTTTGCCCAGATTGGACAAGAAATATAAGGCTCGGGCGTCTTCCCCGGCCTGTTTGGTGTCACAACCGAAAGCAGATTTGGTTATAACTCGGGCAGCACAGAAAAGATCCCGCAATCCTGCTAAACCACTCACGTCTCCGCCTGATCAGGAAGGCCGCAAGTTGGACTCTATAGGCAAAAAATCTACAACCATGGCGGCTACTACTGTGAGGGCGGCTAATACCTTGGCTATTTTGGGCCATTACGACCGCCAGATGTGGTCCGAAATTGCCGCACTGATTCCTCAAATACCCGATGTCATCCGTGCAGAAGCGCAGGCCATTATTCAGGAGGGAGAGAATTTCATCCGAAATTATTGATTGCGCGCTCGACATTTCCTCCACGGGTTTTCGTCAATTGGCTGGGGCTGCAGTCTTGAGGCGTCAAGGCTGGTTGAAGTCTACCACCTTCCGTCCAGAGGTACAGGCAAAAGTCCTGGACTTGCCGTACGACGGGGATTCGTTGTTTGGCAAACATTTAGATGATGCCCTTGAGGCGATAAAAAAGGACACCGACACTGCAAAGTCCTTAGCTACCCTCCAGTACAAGAAACTGCCCTTTCGTGGGGCACGAGGTAGAGGCGGAGGTTCCTCTACTTTTTGAGGATCAGGTCAATATCGTTCGTACAACACCTACAGCGATAACCGGCAGAGGGGTTCCTACCAATCCCAGAATCGTCGGTCCACCACCAGACCATACCTACGAAAAACAACATATAGAGGTGGCTCAAACAATAAAAAGCAGTGACAGTCTGAGTTCCTTTCTTCTGCCGACTGTAAATCTTGGGGGTCGCATCTCAAAGTACTTTTGCAAATGGTCCGAAATCGCCTCCGACCGATGGGTCCTGGGCGTTATCTCCAAAGGACATACCCTGGAGTTTACAAAATTCCCTCCCACTACCCTCTCCCCATCTCAAAGAACTTTTGGCCCAGGTAAAATTGATGATCAAAAAAGGAGCCATCGAGGTAGTGCCGCAAGGTCAACGCGGCTAGGGGTTTTATTCCCGATTCTTCTTAGTCAAGAAAAAGTCGGGAGAATGGTGTCCAATTTTGGATTTACGGGCCCTGAACAAATTTATCATTTCGAAAACTTTTCAGATGTTAACACTGCTTCAAATTCTGAATTATCTCAATCCAGGGGAATTCTTTTCAACGATCGACCTCCAAGACGCATATTTCCATGTGCCAATTCACCCCAGACACAGGAAGTATCTACGCTTCAATCAGACAGCTGCACTTCCAATTCAAAGTCCTACCATTCGGTCTACGATCAGCGCCGAGGGTCTTTACCAAGATCTTGGCCCCTGTAGCTGCCTTCCTGCGTCTGCAAGGCGTCCAATTTTATCCATAATTGGACGACGGCCTCATCAAGGCCAAGACTTTTCACCTGACTGAGCAGCACACTCAGGTCTGCGTCTATCTTTTCCAAACCTTGGGGCTTTCAATCAATTGCCAGAAGTCACACTTTCATCCGTCGCAAAGGCGAGATTTTCTCGGAGCCTCGCTAGATTCTCGGCGGGGGAAAGTGTTTGTTTCCCAATAAAGACAGGACCGCATGGTAAAGATGGTGCAATTCCTACAGTCAAAACTGTACGTTTCTGTCCGAATGTTCAAATCATTCCTTGGCATGGCTTCCTCCTGCATCCAACTTATCCCCAATTGCAGATTGCACATAAGGGCTCTACAGGAGGAATTAGACAAACAGTGGAAACAGGTGTCAGGGTAATTCGAGGACAAAGTCCTTCTAACACCTCGCATCCAGAAAGCGCTGGAGTGGTGGGCTCACCCTCCAAACATATCTGCGGGCCGTTCATTCCAAGACGAACCTCCGACTCTGACGCTTACAACAAACGCGTCTCTCGAGGGATGGGGAGTGCATCTCGACGGCATGTCTGTAAAAGGAAAGTGGACGGCGACCCAACGTACTTGGCATATCAATCGCCTGGAACTCTTGGCGATTTTCTTGGCCCTAAAGTCCTTCCAGAGGTTAGTGCAGACCACACTCTGCTGGTGAGGACAGACAACACCACCAGCATGCACTACCTCAACAAGCAGGGCGGCACGAGGTCTCTCCTACTTTCACAACTGGCACAAGACATATGGCATTGGGCGATTCAACATCAAATTCATCTCACAGCCATCCATATGCCGGGTGTGGCCAATGTTCTGGCGGACTCACTCAGCCGGGCGTCGTCAGACAATCACGAGTGGGAACCAACTGTCGATTTCATCTTCCGGAGGTGGGGCCAGCCGCAGATGGATCTTTTCGCGACTGCTACCAACAGGAAATGCCAACGCTTTGCAAGTCGGCATCCCCACAGAGAGTGGAACGGAAATGCATTTTCGATCAATTGGTCGAACGACTTCATCTACGATTTCCCTCCACTTCCTCTAATTCCTCGCCTGTTACACAGGATGAGGTTTCAACCTTGCCACATCATCCTGATTGCACCCAAGTGGCCGAGGCGTCCATGGTGCACGGACCTGCTCCTATTTTCACAGTCCGACCCGATACCGCTTCATCCTCTACCTCACCTCCTCACGATGAAGTAGGTACAAATCTGTCACCCGAATCCGGCATACCTCCAACTCCATGCCTGGAACCTGAATACAATGAATTTGCACGTCTGAATATCGACGAGGACTGCAGAGAGGTGTTAGCGCGCGCTCCGCTCCATCCACCATTAAAACCGATCAATTAAAGTGGAAGCGTTTCTGTGTCTGGTGCCGCACTAAAGATTTGGACCCCATGACTGCAAAACCTGAACAGATCTTGCCTTTCTTTTTTATCCCTGGCGAGATCAGGACTTTCACACTCCACTCTTAAAGTGTTTCTGGCGGCGATTTCCTGCTTCCGTCATGATGGTTCTACATCTCTCTGTTCCTCGAGAATCATTAAGCAATTTTACAAGGGCCTTTTTTAGGATGTTTCCACCTATCCGTCGCCCTCCACCTGCTTGGTGCTTAAATTTGGTCTTGTCTCAACTGCTTCTACCTCCATTTGAGCCTATCCACTCTGCAAGTCTAAAATTTCTCACATGGAAAGTTGCTCTCTTGCTCGCCTTGACATCCTCGAGACGTGTCCGGGACATCCAGGCGTTTACCATACAGCCTCCTTTTCTACAATTCTCCAATGATGCTGTGACATTGCGAACTAATCCTAAGTTCATCCCGAAGGTTCCCAGTGACTTTCATCTCAACGAGGTGCTATGGGTGAGCCAACCACTATGTCAAGGTTGTAGAGGGGTCGACAAATTTTCAGCTCTTCAAATCTACCTTAGTACACATCATTTCGTTAAAAAATAGATAAGATTGTAAACACTCTAATGTGAATTGTGTAAAAAATTATTTTTATTTATCTCTGTTCAACACCACAACGGCATACATTTATTCATAAAAATATGTTAAAAACACTTCATATAACATTTTACAATTGCATAAGTACAAAAAGATATTTCTTTTAAAAAATCAGAAACAACAAGATTTATCACACAAATAGATTGTCGACGCGGCGTTTCGGTGATATTGTGTCGTCACCTTCTTCAGGACAGTGTGCAAGTTAAAATCACTTCAGTTAGGTTACCAGGTCTGTCGCTTTTTTCTAGATCATTGGCGATCTTTTCTGGACTATCTTCGTATTCTGTACACTTTCTATAGTAAGTTTGTTCATGAATGGAGTGGGTCAGTATTGGTATTATTCTGCTCCTCCGTTGGTTTATGAACTCATAGTGCCTGCCTGCGATTCTTTTCGGGCGGGTCTTATGCAGAGGACGGTCTTTCTTTACTTGCCCAGTAGTGCCGGTAGAATTTTAATTTCTGGTCTGGAAATATCTCTTTTAAAGCCAAGGAAGCTCGCTCTTGTTTTGTGGCGAAAATTTTCTTGGGACCACAGGAGGGATTCTTTTCTCTTTGAATCAGTTTTCCTCCGCGTGTTCCGGGCGTTTACCGTGACCGTCTTGCTGAAAGGGTTTCAGCAAACCCCTTTCAGCAAAACCCTTTCAGCAAGACGGTCACGGTAAACGCCCGGAACACGCGGAGGAAAACTGATTCAAAGAGAAAAGAATCCCTCCTGTGGTCCCAAGAAAATTTTCGCCACAAAACAAGAGCGAGCTTCCTTGGCTTTAAAAGAGATATTTCCAGACCAGAAATTAAAATTCTACCGGCACTACTGGGCAAGTAAAGAAAGACCGTCCTCTGCATAAGACCCGCCCGAAAAGAATCGCAGGCAGGCACTATGAGTTCATAAACCAACGGAGGAGCAGAAGAATACCAATACTGACCCACTCCATTCATGAACAAACTTACTATAGAAAGTGTACAGAATACGAAGATAGTCCAGAAAAGATCGCCAATGCCCTAGAAAAAAGCGACAGACCTGGTAACCTAACTGAAGTGATTTTAACTTGCACACTGTCCTGAAGAAGGTGACGACACAATATCACCGAAACGCCGCGTCGACAATCTATTTGTGTGATAAATCTTGTTGTTTCTGATTTTTTAAAAGAAATATCTTTTTGTACTTATGCAATTGTAAAATGTTATATGAAGTGTTTTTAACATATTTTTATGAATAAATGTATGCCGTTGTGGTGTTGAACAGAGATAAATATAAATAAAAATAATTTTTTACACAATTCACATTAGAGTGTTTACAATCTTATCTATTTTTTAACGAAATGATGTGTACTAAGGTAGATTTGAAGAGCTGTAAATTTGTCGACCCCTCTACAACCTTGACATAGTGGTTGGCTCACCCATAGCACCTTTCTGTGACTCCCTAGAGACATAAGTCTCTTTCTCCAGATTACTTGAAAAGGGAACTTGTGTTTTGTTTGTCCTATATTCAACCCCTTCCCTTTTCACAAAGGGTTTCTCCTTCTTAATTGGAAGTTTCATCTCAACGAACCTGTAATCCTGAAGACTTTCTTTCCTGCTCTGCAAACTCCAGATTAGCGGTCATTGGACTCATTGGATGTGAAACGTAGTCTCAAATTTTACATTCAGCGAACTGCAACTGTCATAAAGTCAGATCATTTGTTTTTGGCGTATGGCCCAATTTACAAAGGACAACCTGTTACCATACAGACCATAACCAGGTGGATATCCTCTACCATATCCTTTTGCCACCAACGGGCTGGGAAGCCCCTTCCTGCTCCAGTTCGTGCTCACTCAACTAGAGCGGTGTCTACTTCTGCTGCCCTTTTTGCGGGGGTACCCCTGAGGCAGATATGCAGAGCTGCTACTTGGTCGAGCAGCCATACTTTTACAAAACTCTACTGCCTGCAATCGACAGACGCCGCGGATGCGGCAGTAGGTCAAGCGGTGCTGCGGAATCTTTCCAATAAAGGTGAGCCTCTGTTGCTACCCGCCTCCAGTCATAAAGGTTTTTTCTAATGATATTTTCGTATTTATTGCATATTGACTGATATGTTTACCTTACTTGCTTTGGTATATCACCTTTATGACTTATGTGATGATTTACTGCTTTCTACTCTTATTCAAGCATGTGAATCTATGAAAGACACCCCTAATACTGGAGAAGAACAAAAGTTACTTACCTGTAAACTGTGGTTCTCCAGTATTGGTGTCTTTCATAGATTCACATGCGACCCTCCCATCCTCCCCTCAGAGGCTCTCTTCTCCTCAGGCACTTTTACTTACTTTGTGCTATGAAAATCTGAGGATTTGGGCTTCTGAGGAGAAGGTTCTAGAGGAGGCTACAGCCTGATTGGCTGGAATGTGAACCAACACATAATGACACGAATATGCTACTAAAGTGAGTTCTCCCTTAGGCTTTTCAAGGGGCCTATTATGTTCTATGGTACTTTTAAAATTTACATTTTTATTATATGTATGTATATTTTCATTTATGATATTTTTCATGTATACATGCGTATGTTACTGCTATTTCATGTACCGTGGGACTCCCACTTCGACGGGGAATATTCAAGCATGTAAATCTATGAAAGACGCCAATACTGGAGAACCACAGTTTACAGGTAAGTAACTTTTGTTCATCTTTAAGTTGCATGTTCCCATTGCATCGAGTTCAGAGGAATGCCCAATAGCTGGTGCTATATTTGTTGTCTTGGCATAATCCGATAAACTTCTTTGGTGTTCCGTTCTGATTGCTGATTGTATAGGAGCTGCCTATGACTATTGTTTTGTTCTTGTGGCCATATGGCAGGAGTTTTGTAGCTCTTCCACTCTCCACTGGTTAGCATCTCTGCTTGGAATATTTAAGATCGCTCCTGAGCATGCATTGGTCTGGGGCTGGGAGCCAGTGGTCCTGTCCTGTGGTGTCCAGATTGTTAGTGTTTTCTAACTTTAAGGTTTATTAGCTCTACTTGTTTGATGTCCATTGGTTCTGAGATAGGAGGTTCTTTGCATCCAAGAAGGTAGTGGTCGGAAAGAAAGCTGCTCTTTCTTAGGAAATGCTTTTGGAATTTGGTCAGTTCAGTAGATGTCATGTTTGAGGATGTTCTTAAGGAATATTCTGTGGTTGGAGGTCTTGAATTTAAAGGGAAAGCAGAATGAAGTCAGCAAGAAGTTAATGTTGGTTTTCGCTAGCAAAGTAGCAGTCACTGGAGGAAGATCTCCTTGAGGACGTATACCAGGGAGAAGTTTAATATTGAGCCAGCTTTACCGTTTGCCTTAATCAGTTCCTTGTTTTGAGGTTTAAAGACTTATTGGAAGGTGGGCAGAAAATGTTGTCATGTGCTATTTCTCTTGCTCTCCTTAGTCTCACTATGTTAGCGATTAGGTGCCTCGCTCAAAAGGTATTGGTACCCTTGTTTTGGTTTCACAGCTTGTGTTGAAGGTCCCTTGCAGTGCCCTCTCCTGTATTCTAATGTTTGCTTTATAAATATTTCAAGTTTTGCAGCGTGAATCTTTCTGGATTCACTATGCTATGCATATTCCGCAATTGGTGGTTGGGTCTGGAATTGTAGTTTTTTTTTTTTTGTCGTAGCCCAGGTGGGCGTCTGTCCCACCATTTGGTGTACCTTCGGTGACGTCAGCGTGCTTCCGGCGGAAGCTACCACCCTTGTGCGCCATCTTCAGATTCTTTTTTCCGCCGTTGGGTCTGGATCGTCGCGTGAAGCTCCAGACGTTTTGGAGGAGAAAAGGAGGAAATACGGCATCTCTTCAACGGTGAAGACCTGAGAAGATCGAGAGAAGAGGACCATTAGAGAAGAGACGACGAAGGAAGGAAGGAGAGAACTTTGAAATCTTCGACGTCCTTGGAGGAATGCGCACACAGGGGGCCCTCTGAGCGCAGGGTTGTACAAGACGCCCTTTAAATTCTGCAAGAACTGCCACCACAAGTTCGTACAGAAGGACCAGCACCCAGTCTGCAACCTCTGCCTGCCAATCGACCACGAGAGCAGAGACTGCAACGCCTGCTCCGTCTTCAAGCTGAAGACACTCCTAGTTCGAGAAAGACAGAGGACAGCTCACCACACGATGCAGGGCAAGGGCCAAGCCCCGACGCTTTATGAACTGGGCCTCTCCACCGATGACGAAGACAACATCGCCGAAGGCCCAGATGACTTCACGGTCGCTGAGACCGGTAAGAAAACACCTGATAAGGTAGAAGAGTCTACGACCCCCGTAAACTCCCACAGGGCCTCGAAAACCAGAGGCAGACTCCCCCAGAGCCTCGAAAGGAGCACCGGCGCCGAACAAATCGACGACCGAAGCTGCATTCTCCGAAAAAGAGCCCAGCGGATCCTCCGAGAAGGACTCCCGGAGGCCGAAGACCAGCGAAGAAAGCAAAGGTCATCGAAGCAAGCCCCCGAAAAAGGGCCTTCGACTTCGACGTCGAAAGAAAAGGAGCCAAAGAAAGCTTTGACGGCGCCGCCGAAAAGAGCGGCCGAAACGCTCGACGACGAGCAGGCCGCAGAGATAAAGAGAAGAAGGCTCGAGGCCGAAATGGAGAACATCCTTCAGAGAAAGAAAGACTTTGATGAAAAAATGAGAAGTTACAAGATCCCCCTCAAAGCCGGCACCGACCGTCGCTGAGGTACAGGAGCTCGAGGAGTTCGACGTCGAAGAGCCGCCTAAAACTCCGGAACCCTCGGAGCACGAAGAGGAGGAAGACCTCTACTACACAGAAGGGGATTACGGGGAGCAGCAGTCAAGCTACAGCTCAGGTTCCTCGACGGCCCAAGACCAGGAATGGCAGGTCATCGAGGCCGAAAACCCAGAGCAGGCGGTGGAAACATACCCCTCGAGGCCTTCGCCACCGGATGACATTGGGGCATACAATGAGGTGGTCAGAAAGGTGGCAGCAGCTTATGGAGTTAAGCTGGAAGAGGAGAAGCCAAAAGCAGACTTTCTGCTCGAGACATTGCTCCCCATACAGACAAGAAGCCAGTTCCTACCCATGCGCAAGAGTATCACAGACCAGGGGAAGGAAGCCTTCAAGGACCCGGCTACATGCAGATCAGTAACGCTGAGGATAGAGAAGAAATACAAATTCTCCTCCCAAGACCCAGCTTACATCAAGGGATCCGTCACAGCAGATTCTATGATCGCTGCAACGGCCAGGAAAAGGGCAAACGTCCCAACAACGTCTGGACCTCCACCTGACAAGGAAAGCAGGAGGATGGATCTAACTGGCAGGAAAATTGAGAGGAACGCTGCAACGCACTGGCGGATGGCGAACTCCAACGCACTCCTGAATAGGCATTAATACCAGCACTGGGATGAGATGGGACAGTTGCTCAAGCACCTCCCGGAACAATACCCTGAGAGGGCATCACACCTTGTGGAAGAGGGGAAGAGCATCGCCAATTCGTGCCTGAAGACAGCCTTGGATGGGGCAGAAACATCCAGCAGACTGATGGCTATAGGCATCACAGAGAGAAGGCAAGCCTGGCTCAGGATCTCAGGCTTCAAGGCTGAGGTTCAGAACAACATCCTGAACACACCTTTCAACGGTGAAACACTATTCGGAGCCCCAGTTGATAAGAAGCTCACCCAACTGAAGGACAACGAGACTGCAAGGTCCATGGGGGCCCTGCAGTTCAGGAGAAGGGGCACTCCTACATGGAGGCCGAACGGCAGAGGTGGAAGTCAGCGAGGAGATTCTCACCAGAGCTTCCACCAGGGGCAACAGAGTGACAACCAAGGCCACCAGGGCCAGCAGAGGCAAAGCTGGAACTACCAAAGCAGGGGCCAGTCCTTTCAGTCAAGAGGAAATGGACGGGGCCAGAGAAGGAGAGGCGGTGAACAACCCCTCTCCCCCCCCCCCCCCCCCTCTAAGTGACTTCACACGGGAAAAGGTGCTTCCCCCACACAAACCCTCCGGGGGAGGAGCACGGAAAAACACAGAGGAGAGGGCTACACGGACAAGACACAAAGGAACATGTAACGCCGGTAGGAGGAAGATTGAGATTTTTTCTCCAGGAATGGAGAAAAATTACAACAGACAAGTGGATACTCAATATTATGCAGTTCGGATACTGCATAGAGTTGAAAAAGAGAAACCCAAAGAAAAGACAGCACTCTGGAAGAGAGCTGCAACTACTGCAAGAGGAAGCCCAAGAACTACTCCTCAAGGCGGCCATCGAACGAGTTCCCTTCAAAGAACGGAACAAAGGAGTGTACTCAAACTACTTCCTGGTGCCAAAGGTGGACGAAAGTCTAAGACCCATCCTGGACCTACGGTTCCTAAACAAATACGTCAAAACTCAAAAATTCAAAATGACGTCTCTACAAGAGGTCATCCCACAGATAAAGGCAGGGGACTTCTTGTCCACCATAGACCTCAAAGATGCGTACCTGCACATCCCCATGAACAGGCAGCACAAGCACATGCTAAGGTTCACAGTAAACAAGGATCACTACCAATTCACGACCCTGGCTTTCGGCCTAAAGTCCGCACCAAGGGTGTTCACCAAATGCCTCGCGGCAGTGGCCGCACACCTAAGAAGAAAGGGGATACACGTGTACCCCAACCTCGACAACTGGCTAGTAAAGGCAAGCTCTTACAGGACATGCAAAGAGCATGCAGAACAGGTGACAAGAGTGCTAGCAAGCCTGGGGTTCCCCATACACTAGGGCAAATGCTCGATGGAACCAGAGCAAGTGAAGATCTTCCTGGGAGCCCAGATCGACACCGTCCAATGCAGGGTCTTACCAAGCGAAAAGAGAACGCTCAGCCTACTGAGGGAGAAACGTCACTACCAGAAGGGGCGAGCTCTGACAGTGAGGACTGTGAGCAAGATCTTGGGGATGATGGCATCATGCATACACCTGGTCCCCAATGTACGCCTACAAATGAGACCACTCCAAGAGTGGCTGCAACAACAATGGTCACAAGCTACAGGAAGTTGGGAGGATCTAGTGGTTGTTACGCACAGGGTGCAGGAAGAGATAAGGTGGTGGACCAAGGAGAGAATAACAGAAGGGAAACCGCTAACACCACCGGACCCAACAGTGACCATCACCACAGACGCATCCCAGAAGGGGTGGGGCGCACACATGAACAGGCTCAGAGTGAGGGGTCTGTGGAGCCCTACAGATGCAGTCAGGCACATCGATTACCTGGAACTGAAAACTGTATTGCTAGCCCTCAAGGCTTTTCAGAAACACCTGTACAACCAGAAGGTGCTGATACAAACAGACAACACCACAACGATGTTTTACATAAACAAACAGGGGGGAACTCAATTGTTCCCTCTGTCAAGCTTGGCACAGGAGATCTGGAAATGGGCTATACCACTAAAAATAGACCTGCTAGCCATACACCTGCCAGGGAAGGACAATGTGGAAGCTGATTGGCTCAGCAGGCAGACTTCAGCGTCCCACGAGTGGGAACTCAACAGTTAGGAAACAAAGAGACTATTCAGGAAATGGGGCACGCCAACAATAGACCTATTTGCAACACACCGGAATGCAAAATGCCAATACTTTGCATCCAGGCAACCAGAGGCACTATCTCAGGGGAATGCCCTATGGATAAGCCGGTCAAAAACATTTGCCTACGCTTTTCCCCCGATACCACTGATCCCCAGGGTTCTCAACAAATGCATGAAGAGCAACATGACGCTCATCCTTGTTGCACCACAATGGGCCAGACAGACCTGGTATTCTCAGATAATGGAGATGGCGCAGGGGCCACCCCACAAGTTCTCAAAAAGAAAAGACCTACTCTCCATGGAAAACGGAGAAGTTCTACACCCAGAGCCAGAGAGCCTCAACCTCTCAGCCTGGCTCCTGAGGACTTAGAATTTGCACACCTAAAACTACCATAGAGCACCCTGCGAGAGGCAAGAAGGCCCAGCACACGCAAGTGCTATGGGGAAAAATGGAAAAGATTCACTCAATGGTGTTGCAAGAAACAGCTCCAAAGGAAACTGACCAAGGAATCCACGGTGCTAAGATACCACACGCACCTAATTAAGGCTAAGCTAAGCTCATCCTTGCTGAGGGTGCACCTGGCAGCGATTGTGGCATACACAAGAGGAGAAACAGGGAGAAGCTTCTTAACATCCCAAGTCGTAAAAAGATTCCTGGAAGGAGCTAAAAGAATAGCGCCGCCTAAAAGAATGCCGCCACCGGCCTGGAACCTAAATGTGGTACTGACGGAGCTCATGAAAGCACCTTTCGAACCCATCCACAAAGCATCACTGCAAATGTTAACAATGAAGACGGCCTTTCTGGTGGCAATCACCTCGCTACGAAGGGTGAGCAAACTGCAGGCACTCACACTGCAGGAACCCTACATCCAGATACACAGTGACAGGGTCGTGATGAGAACAGACCCACACTTCATGCCAAAGGTGGTGTCAAGGTTCCACATGAATCAGAGTATTCAGATCCCTAGCTTCTTCCAAAACCCCACCACAAGCGCTGAGAGGTCACTCCACACCCCAGACGCAAAAAGGGCTGTGATGCACTACATAGAAAGAACGAAGGAACACAGGAAAACAAAACAGTTCTTCGTATCCATCGCAAACAGTTACATGGGCAAACCAGTGACCAAAAACACCATAGCTCGATGGATCGCACAGACAATACAATTCTGCCACAAACAAGCTGGCCAGGAGCTAACAGGAGGGGCACAGGCCCACTCCCCTAGGAAGAAAGGAGCAACAATTGCCTTTCTGGCCAACACACCAATTCAGGACATATGCCTGGCGGCAACATGGGCTTCAGTGCACACTTTCACTAAGCACTATTGCGTGGATGTACAGATGAACGAAGAAGCACAAGTAGGACAAAAAGTGCTTCAACATATTTTCAACAACCAACGCTCATCTTCCACCCAGCCGCCACAAAAGAAACGAAAACCGCTACAAAATCTATGCACAGCATAGTGAATCCAGAAAGATTCACGCTGCAAAACGAATAGTTTCTTACCTGTCGGTGTAGTTTTGCAGCTTGAAGATCTTTCTGGATTCACTAGCGAACCCACCCGCCTCTGCCAGAAAGATGAGGGTGGAAACACATAGGAAAGAAAGCACGTTGAAGCATACAAGATACGTGATAAGATACGTGGAAAGAAAGAAGATACGTGAAAACAATTAGGTTGGAAAAAAAAAGAATAACAAACATAGCCATGGATTCACTACAAAGACAAACAAGAAAAAAGAGACAGAAAAAAGAATCCGAAGATGGCGCCCAAGGGTGGTAGCTTCTGCCGGAAGCACGCCGACATCACCGAACGTACACCAAATGGTGGGACGTCGACGCCCACCTGGGCTACGACAAAAAAATAAAAAAGAGAGAAAAAAGACTACGATTCCGGACCCAACCACCAGATTGCGGAATATGCACCGCATAGTGAATCCAGAAGGATCTTCAAGCTGCAAAACTACACCGACAGGTAAGAAACTATTAGTTTTTTAACATTATTATTATTATTAAATAAAAATTATCCTTTTGGTTTTGAGCCTTCAGAGAATACCTAATCACATACTTGAACCCCACAATGTGCCAGAATCCAGATCCACTTTACATTAATCTTTTTCATTCATCTGGTCAAGACCTGAAATTAGGTTCATGGAACGCTCCAAAACAATGAAGATTACGACTTTCCAAAGGTGGAGGAGTAATCCAAGTGACATTGGAGCAACACTGGCCCATTGATAGGCTGGAAAGGATTTTTGATGATTGTAAACTAGAATGGAATTGATTGTATAAGAACGATTCGCCTGCGGATAATATGCTAAAAAGTTGTGCATCAGTGGTAATGTCAAATTTCCCTGCTCAGAGCCGCACATAATCTTTAATCTGTTCTAGTTGAGGGTCATGTTGAGCCTACCTGTTCCGCCTGCAAGGTGTTTGTCTATAATACTGTGGATTGTTTACAATTTTATAGTGTCTGAATACGTAAAAGTGTCCTGATACTGTAGTCTGTAAGGCAGCAAAGAAGCTATTGTTGATGTAGGTATTTAGAAGTGTACAAACCCTTCCCCTCGGTTCATCTTTCAGGCTGAACAGCCACCCTGGAACACAAACCTTTGGCTCAGCCCTGAAAAAACTCTCCAAGCCAGCGGGCTCGGCACAGACCGCAACCTGCTCTGCATAGAGTAAAGCACCTCCGAAAACACCATTGGGCCCAAAGCCTTTGGCACCAAAGTCAGTCTGTAACAAAACAGTAGAGCCACTCCTCCATCTGCTCCAAAAGGAGATTGATGCTTGACAGACATTTGGAAATCCAACCTCACACGAGCTGATCATCGCCTGCCCACTTGGAATTGCCATATGGCCAGCAAAAAGCTTGCTTTCTTTCAAAGAGGCCCCAGCTCCTGAACAAGGACCGACTATGCCACCAGTCCAGTACCTGCTCCTCCATCACCAGCACGCAAGACTTTGTTTCACTCCTCTCATGGAGACCCTCTTGCCTACACTCCATATGGGTCACCACTTCAATACATGGGGGGGTGGGGGAGGGGAGGGGTGTGCTGTTGGTAGACCTTACTCCCAATTTGCCCACAACCAGACCCCAGGGACACTTACAATGCTGAGCACCCAGCAGACACCGACCCTGGTCCAGCTCAACCAGCCCCCCCCACCCAGATGATTTATCCACATACCTGGAACTCTTCTCCAGAGCAGCGGCATACCACAATGTTCTCTTCCAGGGGATCCTCATCAATAGTCATAAGCATTAGAATATTCCCGCCCATGCGCGGGACCCCGGAAACACTATATTATAAATGCCCTACACATATATATATATATAACAGGCAATAGCAGCTTAATCACATCAGAGCTGAAATATGCTGTGAAGAATTTCCACATACATGAATAATATGCATTAGAAACATGAGAAACAACACCAAAGATTGTTTAGAAACTGTTTTAATGCTTAGGCAGCAGTAGAAATTCTTATAACTCACTGAAAGCATAGACAGCTCCCAGGCTGCATTGCAAACACACAGTCTAAAAAGACTGACAAGCTAACCTGTAGCTGTGTACAAAAAATCTGACACCGTGCCTTTAAGGCACCCATGACCCCCGGTATCCCATCATGCCTCAGGGGTGACAGGTCAGTTGTTCTTTCTGGCTCCTTCAGGAAGGATCCTGGTTACACAGCTCCACTAATATCTGTTTTCTGACAGAAAATTACTTCTTTTTGAACAACTTTTTCTGCTTACTTTGACATTTTACATCTAGTTAAGTAAGAAACTGTCTTTTTAAGTCCGTTTAGTGAGCATTTTCAGCTGAGAATGCCTTCACTTTTTGACAAATGTCCTTCTTGTGGCAACAAGAAGGCAAAATCAGACAATCACGACGTTTGTATCCTGTGTCTGCCTGAAGAACATGATCCAGGCACCTGTCCTCACTGCGAGCACCTGTCAGGAAGAACTCTCAAATACAGGGAGAGAATTTGCATCTATGGCCTGGCTCACAGGTCATCCAGTGGAAGGTTTCCGGTGAAGAAGGGTTCCAAGAAGGCTAGAACATCTTCAAAAGAGAAATCTTCCCACCCTTCAGCTTCAGCGTCAGGCTTGGCGCTGAGAAAAGAACCACCGGTGGATCGTTTGTCTTCAAAACTACCGTCGACGGCGGGCTCGCCGTCGAAAAGAAGACCAGCTCCGTCGATGACGTAGAAGGATCCAGCTCTGTCGTCGAAATCCCCTCCGCCGTCGTCAACCGGGCGACGATCGGCGTCGAGGAAGGTAACTCTGCTGCTGTCAACCGGGCGACGGTCGGTGTCGAGATCCAAGGCCCCTCCGCCGTCGTCAACCTAGCGACGATTGGCGTCGAGGGAGGTCACCACTCCGCCGTCGTCATCCAGACGACGACCGGCGTCGAGAAGTGTGACCCCTCCGCCGTCGTCTAAGAAACGACGTTCGGCGTTGAGGACCAAGACCCCTCCGCCGTCGACAGAAAAACATCGGTCGACGTCGAGGGTGCAGTCTCAGTCGGCGTTTCGTCGACGCTCGGCGTCGAGGGTGACCAATACCCCTCCTCTGTCGTCGCACAGACATTCGACGTAGAGACCGAGGGCTCAGTCGACGGCTGGTCATCGCTGTTCGTCGTCGAGAGAGAAGGCTCTGTCGACGGCTGGTCATCACCGTTCAACGTCGAGAGAGAAGGCTCCGCGACAGCTGGTCATCGCCGTTCGACTTCGAGAGAGAGGGCTCCGTCAACGGCTGGTCATCACCGTTCGACGTCGAGAGACCATAGATCCTCGCATCGATCGCCGTCGAGGCATTCGAAGTCGAGATTGTTGGACCCGCCAACTCCCCAAAGGCGTGCGACGTCGAGAGAAAAACATACGACGCCGGAACGCTCGACGTCGAGACCTTCAGAAAGGACTCGATCGTCGTCAAACTCTGTGATCATGGTAACAGTCAGCTTCTCGTCATTCTACTTCGCAGTCTTCTGGCTCCTCAACAACATCTTCAAGGTCCAGAAGTCCTGTCCCCAGGTCTCCTGTGCGTCAGCCAGATCCTTTGGCTGCGGAGGTCAGACTATCACCCAGATGGTACAAATCATTGGACCATTGGCAAGAGTCTGGGGCTACCAAACGAATGCAAGAGTACGTCAGTCCACAGCACAGATCTCCTCTCCAGAGACTGGTAGATGAAGTGGACAGGCGTAGTCCTCCCAGGCGCCAAGCAGACAAATCACCTGTGAGAAGACCAACCAGATCTCACTCTCCCAGAAGGGAACATCTGGTGAGATCCCGATCTCCCAGAAAAGATCCTGTCAGATCTCGTTCACCAAGAAGACAGGATTCGGTCAGATCTCGCTCTCCTAGAAAGGAAGAGCATCCAAGAAGATCACGTGAGAGGAGGCACGGTGCTCATCCGAAGAACTCTGTCTACTTCCTCCACCTCTTCAACCAGGTCTTCCAAGAGGGATTACTCTCCCACGTTGACGGATAGTCCTACTTCCAGATCCTCTCCAGTGGATGACATCGGCACTTATCTGGATGTCCTGCAGAGAGGAGCTCAGAAGCTGAGCATTGAAATGTCTGTCCCCCAGGTTACTACGACAGTGATTTTTGAGACTTTGCACAAAAAATCTATCTCTCGTCCATTGCTGCCTTTAGTCCCGGGGATTATGGATCCGGTCAAGGACGTTTTCCTAGCCCCAGCAGCCATCAGAGCGGTGCCAGCCCGCATACAAAAGAAATACAAGCCGGCTTCTTCTGACCCAGTTTTTGTAAAATCTGACCCTCCACCAGACTCTGTGATAGTGGCAGCGGCGAGGAAGACGCATGCAGTTGCTGCTTCCTCTTCAGTCCCACCAGATAAGGACAGCAAATCTCAGGATTTGTGGGGTCGCAAAGTTTGCAATTCAGCTGCCTCCACGCTGAAGGTCTCCAGTGCGGCCGCACTGCTGGGTAGATACGACAGAGCCTTATGGGACTCCATGGAGAGGTTCAAGTCCAAACTGCCAAAGGAAGACCAGAAGGACTTCAAAGAAACTATGACAGAAGGATGTCTGGTGGCGAACCAGTTGATCAGCACAGCAGCGGACGGTGCAGTGCTTGCGGCACATTCCTACTCACATGGGGTTTGTGCCAGGAGGTCTGCTTGGTTGCGCCTCACAGGGCTGAAGCCGGATGCTCAGCATCGCATCCTTAATCCTCCTTTTTCGGGTTCCTCTCTCTTCGGGGAACATGCGGACAAAGAGATGACCTGTATGAAGACTGAACTGGATACAGTGAAAGCGGTGGGTTTAGAGAAGAAAAAAGAATTCAAACGCTGCTTTAAGACCAACAGGGGGAGAGGGGCTCAACAGAGGGTTCAAATCCCTCAGTGGTCCCAGAATAAGAACTAAGGAAAATCCCAGTTCGAGGAAAATCCAACAGAGGTAGAGGAGGTCATCAGCAGTCCTCTACCACCACGAGAGGAGGAAAGGCTTGATCAGTGGCTTCCTCTGGCGCCGTTGCCCACTCCAGTGGGAGGAAGTGCTTCACAACACCTGGCAGAGTGGGTCAGCATCACAAAAGATCAGTGGGTGCTGAATATACTGCGCAATGGATACAGGCTACGTTTCCGTGCGCTCCCGAAAAGCATTCCTCCAAAGACCTCTTGCCCTTACCAGCTTTGCTTACTTCGCAGAGAAGTCAGTCCTACTACAAAAAAGAGCTATAGAGGATGTTCCTCCCTCTCAAAGAGGAAAGGGAGTCTACTCAAGATACTTTCTTGTCCCCAAAAAAGATCAGGAGGACAAGTTCAGGCCTATATTAGATCTGCGTCTCCTAAACAAAGTCATCGTCAGAGAAAAGTTCCGCATGTTAGCTCTTCACCAAATATGCCCACATCTTCAAGCCGGAGATTGGATGTGTTCGGTGGCTCTGCAAGATGCATACTTTCACAATCCGATTGCTCTACAGCATCGCAAGTACTTGAGGTTTGTTGTAGGAAGCAAACACTACCAATACAAGGTGCTACCCTTCGGACTCAAGTCAGCACCACGAGTCTTCACCAAATGCATGGCAGTGGTGGCGGCTTTTCTTCACAAAAAGGGACTTTTCATTTACCCATACCTGGACGACTGGCTCCTAAAGGGCCTGTCTCCGGTTCCGGTGACGCACGATCTGCAACTTTGCCTGCACCAGTTGCACAGGCTCGGTCTCCATGTGAACCTGGAGAAGTCAGTCCAGCGGCCGACACAGTCCATCCACTACCTAGGCTCCGTTCTGGACACAAAATTGGGAAAAACGTTTCCTTCGGAGGAGAGACTTTTTTCCATGAAGCAGAAGTGCGGGATTCTACTGGAGTCTCGGCTTCCAACAGTCCGACAGGTAGCCTCCCTGCTGGGTTCCATGGCGTCCTGCATTTTTCTCATCCCGAACGCCAGGCTGAGAATGCGCCCTCTAGAACTGGCTCTCGAAGACCAGTGGGACCAGGCGACAGGGCGTTGGGAAGATCGTATCACTCTTTCCCAAACAGCGAAGGATGCCATCAAATGGTGGACTCGGACGAGGAATGTGCTGGTGGGAGTACCTTTTCATCAGCCACTGCCCACCCAGTCTATAGTAACAGATGCCTCTCTACAAGGCTGGGGAGTGCACATGGGTCCCCTTCAGATTCAGGGTCAGTGGTCTGCACAGGAGCAGACGTACCACATAAATATGCTGGAGCTCAGAGCGGTGTTTCTAGCTCTCAAAGCTTTTCTTCCAGCGATCGAGTCCAATGCAGTCTTAGTTCAGACAGACCATAAAACCACCATGTTCTATCTGAACAAACAAGGAGGCACACGATCTCGCCCTCTCTCCCGGGAGGCTGAAACCATCTGGCACTGACTTCTCTCTCGAAACCTGTCAGTGGTGGAGGTGCACCTTCCAGGCGAGTTAAACATCAAAGCAGACGCACTCAGCAGGCACTTCGAAGATCAGCCAGACTGGGTGCTAACCGACAAAGTGGTAGAAGAGCTTTTTCGTTGTTGGGGGCATCCAGCCATAGACTTGTTTGCGGACGAAGAAAACGCAAAATGCCACGCCTTCGCGTCCAGATTCCACCGGCCAGGGACGCAGGGGAACGCTCTCCTGATGGATTGGTTGGGAACTTTTGCCTACGCGTTTCCTCCCCTGCCTCTGATTCCGAAGGTAGTTTCCAAGCTCCTCAGGTCGGACATGGAGATGATCTTGATAGCTCCGGATTGGCTACGGCAGTGGTGGTACCCGGACCTTCTGCATCTGTTTGTGTCCACACAGATGGCTTCCTTGCAGGCCGGACCTGTTGAGCAAGATGAACGGGAGGATACTGCATCCCAACCTCCCATCACTGAACCTGACAGCATGGCACCTGAGGTCCTGCAATATGGGCATTTGAATCTGCCTCCCGAATGTATGCACATTTTAAAGGAGGCTAAGAGACCTTCCACGAGAGCGTCTTATGCGTTCAAGTGGAAAAGATTCTTCATTTGGTGTAGGGATCATTACTTAGATCCGACTAAAGGGCAGGAGGAGGTAATCCTGCCATACCTCCTTTCCTTGGCAACTTCTGGTTTGAAATATGCTTCCATTAGAGTGCATTTGTCAGCCATAGTAGCTTACAGGAAATCACCTAATCAGATTTCTTTCTTTCAGGTTCCGGTGGTTAAGGACTTCCTCCAGGGGTTGGAAAAAGTGTATCCCCCTGTGTGAAATCCTTCTCCTCCTTGGGAATTGAACATGGTTCTATCCAGGTTAATGTCACCTCCTTTCGAGCCCATCCACAAGGCCTCCTTGCAACATCTCTCTTGGAAGGTGGCTTTTTTGGTGGCGATTACCTCAGCGCGCAGAGTGAGCGAGATACAAGCGCTCTGTGCGAAGGAACCATATACTGTTTTCCACCACAATAGAGTAGTCCTGAGAGCTCATCCATCTTTCTTGCCTAAAGTGGTTTCTGATTTTCACATAAATCAGTCCATTTCCCTCCCTTCGTTTTTCCCCAAATCCTACGACCCCAGCCGAGCGGTCACTGCACTCCTTGGATCTTAAAAGAGTGCTCAAGTTCTATTTGGAAAAGACTAAAGGGATCAGGAAAACGGATCAACTGTTTGTGAACTATGGTTCAATGAGAACGGGTTTTCCAGCGGCCAAAAGGTCCATCTCCAGATGGATTGTCTCTTCCATTAAATTGGTCTATCAGCTTGCAGGCAAGCCTTTATTGGTGTCACCCAAAGCCCATTCCACTAGAGGGAAAGCCGCTACAGTTGCTTTCTTACATGACATTCGGATGTCAGAAATATGCAAGGCTGCAACCTGGAAATCTGTTCATACCTTTACGAGGCATTACTGTCTCGAATCTGATTCCAGGGCCGATACTCAAGTAGGGCAAGCCTCCTTGAGAAATCTGTTTGGGTAGCCTATAGCCTGCTCAGGCTTGTTGATAAGATTACTGTCTTCTCATTCCTTTGCCCTCAAGGATGAGGAGAGGCTCGCTATTCTATTCTAATGATTATTGATGAGGATCCCCTGGAAGAGAAGGATTAGTTACTTGCCTGTAATCCTAGTTCTCTTCCAGGGGTATCCTCATCAAAGTCATAAGCAACCCTCCTGCCTCCCCGGGCAAAGGATATTCTTTAATAAGGAGATATTGTTAACCTATTTTGTTACTGGGTTTGTTTCAGTCTCCGAAAAGAACAACTGACCTAACTGTCACCCCTGAGGCATGATGGGATACCGGGGTCATGGGTGCCTTAAAGGCACGTGTCAATTTTTTTGTATACAGCTACAGGTTAGCTTTTCAGTCTTTTTAGACTGTGTGTTTGCAATGCAGCCTGCGAGCTGTCTATGCTTTCAGTGAGTTATAAGAATTTCTACTACTGCCAAAGCATTAAAACAGTTTCTAAACAATCTTTGGTGTTGTTTCTCATGTTTCTAATGCATATTATTCGTGTATGGTGGAACGTCTTCACAGCATATTTCAGCTCTGATGTGATTTGGCTGCTATTGCATGTTTTATATATATATATATATATATATGTATATATATGTGGGGCACATATAATATAGTGTTTCCGGGGTCCCGCGCATGGGTGGGAATATTCTAATGCTTATGACTTTGATGAGGATACCCCTGGAAGAGAACTAGGATTACAGGTAAGTAACTAATCCTTCCCCGCCATTCACTTCTAACAGAAGAATATATTTCCTATTGAGACCCTCTCCTCCACACTGCACATTTCCCTCCCTATGCTAAAAACAAGACCCTTTCTGTGCTCTGGTAATTACTCCCTGACTTGATAAAAAGTGTAAGGCATGCCCCTCGGATCCTCCTTGTATTTAAGGGTCAACTTCCTCCAGACTCTTGTGATTCACATGGCATGGAAGGGGACCAACTCCCCATCAACCGGAGATGCCCCCTGCTGGATAAAGAAAGTACAAGACTAGCTGATGTGGGGAAAAGGGTAGTGGTGCAATCTGCTAGCCACTGGTGTATTTCCAGCTGTGTAGGTCTCTTGGGCAGATACAGTAGAGCCACTTGGGAATAAGCATAGGAACTCCTTCAGTATCTCCATCAGAAACTAGAAAGAGGGTAGGAGTTGGTTTTCTGAAGGGAAATGAATCTCCAACATAACTATACTATAACCCTTGACACTGCCAACACTGCTACTTTGGAGGTCAACTTAGGCCTCCTTCTCACATGCCATGCATGACTTCATATAGCAGGGTTCAACCCGGAGGTACAGCAGAACTTATTGGCCCTTCCTTTTGAGGCTCATTAAAAACTGGGAGAGGGCAGCAGAGATTCATTCAGCTTCCTGAGCCAGTACTTAAATAATCAAAAAGAATGAATCACTTGGGTTGTTTTCCAGAGTCTCTTGGAACTTTTCTGATGAGTACCCTCTGCCACACTGTCATGGCAGCGGTATATCTTGGTTCTCTGCTTATTTGAGTGGGATGAATCATCATAGGGTCTTGGCACCTGAGTGTCCTGTACTCCAGGTGTTAATCATCCTCCACCAGGAGGCAGACTGTCTGTTGTGCAAAAGTCGTGAGTGTTGGAATAATAAAAATATATTTATTTGTATAGCGCAGCTAATACCCTAAGGCTTCTAGGTGCTTGTTATCCAACATCTGCCAGCCGTGAGATAAAAAAGGGCTAAAGTATTTAAAAAAAAAAAATGTAACAGAAGTTATGCCTTAAAAAGCCAACGTTTTCAGACACTTCCTGAATGAGGTCAGGTCAGGTGAGTTTTTAAGTCTGTATGGCAACTGATTCCACAATCTGGCAATGATGTTTAAAAAACATATGTGAAGAGGACTACAGCATTGTGGTTGGTGTGTACCAACTAAAGTGGTCAATCAGATATGCAGGGCCCTGGTTGTGCAGTGCCCTAAAGGCAATGCAAAGTGCCTTAAAATGTATCCGTCTTTCCACTGGAAGCCAGTGTAAAGCATTGAGGGCCGCTTTTGCGGAAGAATATTTTGGCAATCTAAAGAGCAAATAGGCTGCTGAATTCTGTATATCCTGTGCTTTGACAAGGAGGGCTTTGCTTATTCCAATCAGAAGGCTATTGCAGTAGTCCACCCTCGACAGGACTAGTGCCGAGACCACTGTTTTCTGCAGGTCCAGTGGTATGAAAGGCACAATTTTCCTCTGGACCTTCGGAGAATAGCAGGTAGCTGAGGTAATTGCTTTCACATGGTAGGAGAAGGACAGGGTGGTGTCAAACATGACTCAGTTTTTTTCCTTGGAGACTGGAATGGGGAGAGGGCCTAATTCCGTAGGCCACCAGTCCGAAGACCAGAGGGAAATATCTCTCCCAAAAAGAAGAATCTCCGTCTTATTCGAGTTCAACTAAAGACAGTTTTCTGACATCCATCTACTCACCTGTCGTGTGCAGGCGTGAAAGTTATGGAATGTGTTTTGGGACTCATTTGAAATGGACACTATAATCTGGGTGTCATCATCATATGACACCATAGCAAATCCATAGGATTTGATAAACCTGGCTATAGGGGACCACATATAGATTAAAAAGAGTCCAGCTAAAGGACAAGCCCTGTGGAACCCCACACAGAAGATTGAAACTCTGGGAGCAAAGGCCATCTGTTTCCAAAAATTGTCCCCAGTCCGAAAGGAAGGATTTAAACAGCGATAAGGTGGCACCAGCAATGCCTATTTCTTGGAAATGATGTGTTAGGAGGCTATGATCCACCGTATCGAACGCTGCTGAAAGATCCAGTAGCCATGCCTCTACCGAGCGCCTGACTTTTTCTGACACCGTGATTAGTGCAAGCTCGGTGTTATGTCCACTTCGGAAACCAGATTGAGATGGATCCAGAATGTCATTGCTAAGTATAACTGAAGTAAATTCTTGGTTTATATAATTTTCAAGAAGTTTTACCTGTAATGGCAGGCGAGCAATGGGACAAAAATTGTCTGGGTCTGTTTTTTCCAATTTTTTATTTATTTTATAAAAGTGGTAGGATTGAGGTCTTTTTCCATTTTTTAGGGAAAATTCAGTTTTAAGAAAAAGATCTCTTAGAAGGAAGTCTACTGGCTCAGTCACAGAGTATTATATTAGGTGGGCATGGGAACTGGATTTTGTGGCAGAAAGAAGATGACACGATTGTGCGTTATAGGTGGGAACTCGGAAAGATGTGCAGAGTCAGGGCTGCTGGAGTTGAGATCATAAAGATCCAGACGTTCTGCATCACAAGTTCAAACCAGAGCGTGAGAGATAGAAGAAACATTAACGTCCTGTACCTCTCCTATACCCACATCTGAGGGTACAGTAGCTCCAGATTGTGCTGTAAACTGATCATAAATACAGCGTACCTTACTGCAAAAGGTGGAAGCCAAGGTATCGCAAAAGGCTTTATCCTGTGTATTATCTCTGTGATCTTGCACTTGGCAAAGTTTTCGGACTGTAGCAAACAGTTCTTTAGAATTATTCTTAGCTTTTTCAATCTTTTCTGAAAAGTACTTAATTTTCGCGGTGTGGATCGTTCCTTTGTACTGGGTTAGTAATTCCCTGTAGCGCTCTTTTTCCTTTATATCATAATTATGTCTCCAGCGCCTTTCTTGTCTGCAGCAATGCTTCTTAAGAAGTCTAAGCTATTCTGAAAACTAGGGTTCGTTGGGTGCTATCTTAGTTACTTTTCCTGCTTTTTGAGGAATTGTTGCTAGAACTGATGACCCGATCCAATTGTGGTATTCTAAAGCTGCTGTCTCTGGCTCTAGGGGTATGAGTGGTCTGCTCAGGCTAAGTTGAGAATTAAACTCTATTTTGTCCAGGCGAATCCATCGGTAACGCCTGTGGCTTCTAATAAGTGGTGGCCTATTATCGACCTGTAGGAGGCAGTGTGAGTTAGCATAACTGCTGCATGGTCAGACCACAGTAATTGCAGGGTACCTTTAAATTTCAGGAACGGGCAGTCTGAAAAAACAGCGACCCTGAGGTGTCCAGCTCTATGGGTAGGACCTTCAATGAGGTGTGCAAAACCTACACTGGTTAGAAGGTCCCCAATGGCAATTGAGTCTTTATCCTGTTGGTAATCTAAATCAACTTTAAAGTCCCTGAGAATGGCATAGGCCTGGAACTGACTTTGTATTCGAGTAACTGCCCCAGGGTTTGTAGAAAGGTAACCCTGGGTCCAGGGGGGCGATAGATCAACATTCCATTAAAGGATTATGTGTGATTGATAGCCATTTGAAAGGAAAGCACTTCACCGCTCCGGTAGAAATCTCATTGACGGAGGCTTGCATATGGTTCCGATAAACAAACGCTACCCCCACTCCCTTTTTTCCCCTCTGCGATCTTTCCTAGTGATCGAGAAGCCTGGCGGGATAGCCACCACCAGGTGGGGCCCTGAAGTCTCATCTACTCAGGTTTCCACGACAAACAAAATGTCGAAGTAATGCTCTTCAACAAAGTTCCAAATTCAAACGTACGTTTGACAAGCAAGCGTGCGTTGATAAGAGCACACTGAAGCCTTGACTGGGCCTTGTGGGGAGTACCGCTATGTGTGCTTTTGATGTTAGAGAGCATTGATTACATATATGGCATTTCTGGGGGTCTGTGCATTTTACACAATTGCAAACTGGACCAACGCAGCATAGGATAGTGGTAGATAGAGCCAGCAAATTGTCTCGGGGATAAGTATACATACCTACAGATAGGATCTTAAAAAACCAGCAGCTTGACTAGCGCTGAGAGTGGGCCGAGCGTTGACAGGCACAGACAAGCTTGCCTTTGGCGTACATCCGTGAGTGCGAGCAGCGTAATTGGTACAAATACAAAGAAGCAGGAAGACTGTAAACAAAGAATGAGTAAAAAATACAAGATACAAAAAAACCTAGTCAGTGGCTGGAGATAAATGTGTCCTTTTGGTAGTTGTGTAAAAAATATCTTCTCTCCTGTGTAGTTTGTTTCTATATTCACAGGTGAGGGATACGGTTAAAAAAGTGGGTGATGCTTAATTGGATAATTATAGGTCCAAAGCACCTGGTGGGTGATCGTCAACATGTTTTAGCCTGTGTCGCCCAAAAAGGTCGGATGACTTTCTTCAGGACCAAAGAATCTAGCCATCTCAAATGTTGAGGGGCTGTGTATGTGGAACGTAAGGTGACTTATCAGGTTAATAGGTATAGATTAATGTCACTCCCCTTAAAGAACTCTTGTCACAGCCACCTAACCATGACCAACCCCGCCCCCTGAACACATAGCACCTCTCTGGGGCTGTTTGCAAGGGTTCTTCAACACTTGGCAGAATATCCCCACTGACTGGAGGGTGCTGGACATCCTACAACATAGTTACTGGAGCTTCAACACAACCCAACATACCACCCCATAAACAGACTGACAGCGGAGCATATAAAGCTGCTCGAAGAGGTGCCTTCACAAAGGAGTCATTCAGCTAGTACCATCTCAACACCAAGTGTCAGATTCAGTACCTAAAATTTCCTGAGTTCCGCGGGAATACCAGGCTGAAGATGAAGCTTGCTCCCAATTCCCCCACACCACTGCGCCAGATTTCTCTTGCCTCAGTGAAGTCGGGGAAAGGGGAAGTGGAAGAGACAAACAGAGAGACTGCCACACTGGAATCTTCACCTCGAATATTCTGAGGAGATGAATATTCTTCCTGCAAGATTTAACAACACATTACTAAGTTCACGCACATATAATCATACGTTTCTTTTCCAAAACTATCTCTCACTCTCTCTCTATTACCTGATTTAGTGTGGGCATTAGCCTCTCTCTAGAGAGTCTCTTTTTGGAACTCTACTAATGAACCATAGCCACAAGAGGATGCTTGGAAAAATTGGAGGCTGAAGATAAAGATGGTACACAAGAATATATATATATATATATTGTTATCTACTTGAAGAAACTGCCACTTGAAGAAGTGTCCTCAGTAACTGTACTCCAACTAATTCCACAGGCAAGGCTAACAGTCCAGTTCCAAAATGTAGCGCCTTACTCTGTTGCAGAGAGCGCTTCGGATTAGTTTTGTAACTGCCCAAAATTCCTTGAAAGTCTGCACTGCTGAAGTTCATTAAAACGAATGACTTCTCAGGAAACTCTTAGTACATGAGCAGATATTACTCGCCAGAGGGTTCTATTAAGAGGAAGGTCTTCGAACTGGGAAGTAACAATTAACAAGTACTGTCATTGAATAGACTCCAAACACTATGCAGAAAATGAGTTCAGAACACTCTCTGTATTTCCTCAATGAAAGCTAGGAAAGGTCTCACCCATTACTCAGCTGCTTCTGCCTCAAGCAATGTGAGTCCGACGGAATGAAGTCTATGCTGCTGAGCTCACGCTGGATGCAGAAAGATGCACTAGAAGAGGAGCTGCTGCTGAACCACTGGAGGGCAGTGAAGAGTCACGGAGAGTGACTAAGCTGTGACGAAGCTGCCGCCGAATTCCAAGAAAACTCAGAGAACGTTCTGCCAAAATCTTCCGAGCAACGGAAGATGTTCGGGAGAGACTCGATACTGAACAGGACTGCAGGAATACCAAATAGGCATAGAAAACCTAAGTTATCAGACTACACAGGAATGACGAAGAGGGAAGAGCGCGAAGCTACTCCGCCTCTCAGAAAATAACGGTTGAAGTGCGACGTTGGAAGAACGCTCGCGCTCCAAGTTCAGCTTTGCCAACATTCTAAGGGAACCACTAGAGCGCTAACAGATTGCGCTGTCAGTGGCAACAGGGAAGCGCCTGACCAGACCCAAGCGATATTTAGCGACCAACAAACTCCAGCTAGTTAAGGCGCTAGGGGTCTTAGCACGTTGAGAAGATTTATTTATAGGGGACACAAACTGCGAATGACCTACAGATAAACCATTCCTGACACCAAGGCTCAGGGATGTACTCTCTATATTTCCTAATTTCCAAAAAGGACTGGGGTCTCACGCCCATTCTAAACCTAAGACCCCACAACAAATACATATTTTCAGAACATTTTCATATGCTCATTCTTCAGGATGTCATATTTCTTCAACAGCAGGGCTACTTTGTGAGTGGTCTTGACCTGAGACGCATACTTCCACATATCAATGCACCCAACCAGCACATTGATGCTACCTCAGGTTTGTAGTCTGCAAACACTATCAGTTCAAGGTGCTCCCATTCGTTGTTGCTGCAGCTCCCAGAGTGTTCACAAAGTGCCTCACATTGGTGGCTGCACACATGCGTCGGCAGGGCATTCATATCTTCCCTTATCTGGATGACTGGCTCATCAAAAGTGCCACCTGCCAAGTAAGTTGGGAACATACTCTGACCACTATATATCTTCTACACCATTAGCGGTTTACCATCTATGTCACAAAATCCTACCTCCAACCCTAACAAATGCAGCCTTACTTGGAAGCAATACTCCACTCGATGTAGGTTAGCCTAACCAAACCCTGCATGGATACAGTCTGATAGAGACTTCTAGCTACAGATTTCTTACCATAGCATTTCCTAGGCATCAGACTGGATACTGATACTTTTTTGCGTGAGCAGTATGCCTGCACGTTGTCTGGTGGTTCTGTTCTGTTCAGAATGGCACCGAATGTGATGTCGCAGTCACCTATATAGGCACCACCCAGGCAGGCATATGTCAGTTTTTTTCTTCCTGCGCCAGTTAGCGCTGATCTGTCCTTTTTCGCAGACCTTTTTCAATGTTTGTCAATTATTTTTACCTAGTGTATTGAGGGGTGACCTCTAGAAAGTTAGGGTTTAAGCCATGTCGGTTACCGGCCACCCCTTGTGTGCTTAAGATGACTAGAGCGCAACTATGACTCGAAGTCGTGCTCCGACTCCCAGGCAATGGTGCCGAAGGCTTTGAGGGAGTCATGGTCCCTACAGGTGCTTGCAGCCCAGCAATCAAAGCCATCTAGTGTGACTCCACTGCGCCTCTGGCCTGGTCGCCCCCCTGCTCCTCTCCGCGCCTGCCACAGAGCCCCTGCTGACCTGCTGACCGAGTTCCTCACCGACGCCGACAGCAGCGCCCCAGCCGCCGCTGGGCCGCCCGCTCTGCCGGTCCCGCCGCTTCCTGCCTGCGGCCCCGCCCCCTCGCCAGACGATTGGGCAACCCCTTCCCGCCTCCCAGCTGACTCGCCCTCCCTGCTCCCTTCTTATGACGCCCCCAGAGCGGACGCGCGCAGCGGGAGCACCGAATGAGCGCCGAAGGTGCGCCAAAGGTAAGCCAGTCTGCGCCCGTCCGCGCCTGGACCGCGCCCAGTGCCAGGACCCCTGGCCCCCACCGCCGAAAGCCGACCCGACGGACCTACAACGCCACCGAACTCAACGCACTCAACACCGGCCGAACCCCGGGCTGCTACCGAGCCACACCGAGACGCACCCACGGACCCTTCAGCTGCCGCTCCTGCAAGTTCACCTGCAACCGGACCCACGCCACACCAGCACCCACCAAGCCGAATTCCAGCAGCACCCACCTGAAGTGCATCCTGCTCAACACCCGCTCCGTCCACAGACACGCCGTCGAGCTCTGGAACCTGCTCGACACCACAGCCCCAGACGTCGCCTTCCTCACGGAAACCTGGATGAATGCCTCCTCAGCGCCCGACATCGCCATCGCCATCCCGGACGGCTACAAGATCATCCGGAGGGACCGCGTCAACCAGACAGGAGGAGGCATCGCCACCATCCGCATCACGACCAACACCGACGACACCCTCGCACCCGCCGAACACCTGCACTTCCAGATCCACGTCAACCCCAAGACCACCCTCAGAGGCACCCTCATCTACAGACCCCCGGGACCACGCACACAATTCAGCGAGGACATCGCCGACTTCATCAGCCCACACGCCCTCCCCTCCGCCGACTACATCCTCCTCGGGGACCTCAACTTCCACCTGGAGAACAACAACGACCGCAACACCACCACCCTGCTGGACAACCTCGCCAACCTCGGACTTAAGAAACTGGTGACCACCCCCACCCACTACGCCGGACACACACTCGACCCGATCTTCTCTTCCAGCAAGGACATCGCCTTCAGCCACGCCACGGGACTCCACTGGACGGACCACAGCTGCGTCCACTTCAGCTTCAGAAGGACCACGCTCCACCAGCAACAGGCTCCCCGCAGAAGCTGGAACAAGATTACTGCAGACCAGCTCGCTACTTCCCTGAGCAAGAACCCTCCCACCAGCACAACGAACCCCAGCCAAGCAGCCACCAACCTCACGAAATGGATCAGCGACTGCGCAGACGACCTCGCCCCGCTGAAGACCCCGCCGAGCAGACCCAGCAGCAAGAAAGCCCCATGGTTTAACGACAAACTCAAGAGCTCCAAGAAGAACTGCAGAGCACTCGAGAAAACCTGGCGCAGAGACCCAACACCGGACAACATGACTGCCCTCAAGCTCGCCACCCGAAAACACCACCAGCTGATCCACGCCACCAAGAAAACCGCATTCAAGGAACGACTGGACAACAACGCACACAACAGCAAGGAACTCTTCAACATCGTGAAAGAGCTCTCCAACCCCAACGCCGGAAACAACGACATCACCCCTTCGCAAGACCTCTGCAACTCCCTCGCCTCCTACTTCCACAACAAGATCGCGGACATACACAACAGCTTCAGCACTCAACCGACGCACGCCACGACCGAACCATCGCCCCCCACCACCACCCTCCGCGCCTGGACCCCGATCAGCACCGAAGACACCGTCCGCACGATGAACTCCATCCACTCCGGATCTCCGACAGACCCCTGCCCTCACCACGTCTTCAACAAGGCCGACGCTGTCATCGCACCCCACCTGCGGGACATTATCAACACCTCCTTCGACATCGCCACCTTCCCGGAGAGCTGGAAGCACGCCGAACTCAGCGCTCTACTCAAGAAACCATCAGCAGACCCAACCGCCCTCAAGAACTACCGCCCCATCTCGCTGCTCCCGTTTCCGGCCAAAGTCATCGAGAAGACCGTCAACAAGCAACTGGCCGCCTTCCTCGAGACGAACGGTTCCCTCGACCTCTCGCAGTCTGGCTTCCGGGCCAACCACAGCACCGAGACCGCCCTGATCGCAGCTACCGATGACATCAGAGCCCTGCTCGACAACGGAGAAACAGTGGCCCTCATCCTCCTGGACATCTCCGCGGCCTTCAACACTGTCTGCCACCGTACCCTAGTACAGCGCCTCAGCAACGTCGGAATCCAGGAGAAGGCACTGGAGTGAATCACCTCCTTCCTCGCCGGAAGGACACAGAGAGTCCGCCTCCCCCCGTTCAGATCGGAGGCCACCGAAGTCATCTGCGGCATTCCTCAAGGCTCCTCGCTCAGCCCAACACTCTTCAACGTCTACATGAGCCCCCTCGCAGCCATCGCACGCCGACGACACCCAGCTGATCCTCTCCCTCACTAACGACCCCGCCACCGCCAGAGCCAACCTGCACGAAGGGATGACAGACGTAGCCAAATGGATGTTGAACAGCCGCCTGAAACTGAACTCGGACAAGACGGAAGTCCTCATCCTGGGATCCTCACCCTCCGCCTGGGACGACTCCTGGTGGCCCCCCGCCCTGGGCAGCGCACCCAAACCAACAGACCACGCATGCAACCTGGGCTTCATCCTGGACTCCTCCCTCTCCATGACCAGACAAGTCAACGCCGTCTCCTCGTCGTGCTTCAACATCCTGCGCATGCTACGTAAGATCTTCCGATGGATCCCCACCGAGACCAGGAAGACGGTCACCCAGGCCCTCTTCACCAGCCGTCTGGACTACGGCAACTCCCTCTACGCCGGAACCACCGCCAAACTCCAGAAGAGACTCCAGCGGATCCAGAACACCTCAGCACGACTCATCCTGGACATCCCCCGCCGCAGCCACATCACCGGACACCTGAGAGACCTGCACTGGCTCCCGGTCAACAAGAGAATCACCTTCCGGCTCCTCACCCACGCACACAAAGCCCTACACAACCAAGGACCAGGATACCTCAACAGCCGCCTCAACTTCTACGCTCCCAAACGCCAGCTTCGATCGACCAGCCACGCCCTCGCCGCCGTCCCCCGCATCCGAAGAGCCACCACAGGAGGAAGGTCCTTCTCCTACCTGGCCGCCAAGACTTGGAACTCCCTTCCGACCCACCTCCGCCTGACCCAGGACCACCTCGCCTTCAGGAAGCAGCTCAAGACCTGGCTGTTCGAGCAGTAGCGGACCCCCTCCCCCCAGCACCTTGAGACCCCCCGGGTGAGTAGCGCGCTATATAAATGCTCTGATTGATTGATTGATTGACTCCAAGGAGGTCTAAGTCCTGATCAAGGAAGAGAAGGTCACTGGACTGCTCCAGGAGCCCCATGTCATCGTCATTGCTCTTTGTCCTATGGACACTCTAGGAAGAAGCACAAAAAGAAGCCTAGGCTGAATTTGGCTTCACCATGTCCGTTGAAGATTGACGAGATGAGTGAGCAACATCTGTGTTCCAGGCACGGTTCTTCGGAGCTGTTGCCATGTCCGACTCCGTGCCTACCCCCGTTATTGGGAGCTGGAGCATCCCCCATTCAAAAGAGTTTTATGAGTCCACGTGCCCAGTATTTGAGCAGGCTGACTACTCCGGTGTACCTCTGGGCCCAGTGCGGTTGGAAGAGGCCCCATCAGGTTCTGTGCTGACTGCTCTGGCCTCGGCGAGGTCTCTAGGATCCGGACCTTGAATCGGTGCTTGTTATGCAGACGTGACCTTCCCTAGCGCTGTTACCGAGGACAATGCTCCCAGTGCTAGCCCCGTTCTGATTCCTGATGACTGAGACGGAACGGTGATGATCCATGCCGACAGCCCATGGGCTCTAGGTCATTATCTGAACATTTTGAGGAGGTTACAGGCATGGTAGAAGAGTGGAAGGGGGTCACTGAACCTTATAGAACACCAGTTAGACACTCCTGGTGAGGAATTGGGCAGGTATGAGGAGCTTGCGGAAGCCAGTGAACTTGACACTTCTCCAGATGTTGGTATGCTCTCTCCACCTATTGTGGCTATGGAGTTGTGAGCGTCTTATGCTATGGTGGTGAAGAGGTTAGGCTTGAGCTGCCCTTGGTGTTGGTCAAGACTAACCTCTTAACCGAAGTGCTTCAGCCTGAGGTTCCTCACCCCAACCCCTTTTTCCCTTCAATGAAGCACTGACTGATGTCCTATGCAGTTTGTCCAAGCCTAGCACAGGGGCTCCTGTGAACAGGACATTAACACGCTGCTGTTGTCCTTCCCCGGGTGATCCGAGTTTCCTCTTCTAACATCCTACTGTTATGTTTCATATAGGTACCCTGATATAGGCTGAGAAAGCAACCTAACCTTTCACCTATATTCTCCCCTTGCGTTACACTACTTAACGGTTCTTGGGACTGACCTTTTACCTAGTTAGGTACTGCTTACAGGACGTGGGGTTTTCCCTGAAAACTAGCCTCATCCATTATGCATGAGGATTCTTGGAAAATCAGCAGAACTGCCATCTCCTGCATAATAACTATGTTTAAGGGTCATTCATTCCATCATCCTAAATTTCACATGACATAGCAAGGTAGAACCCCTGAGGGTACCACTTTGGGTATATAAACACCATATCTTGCTGAGGCAGGCAGAGGAGAAAAAGGACTTCCACGCTGACATGAGACACTTAGATTCCTGCACGCAGACACTCCTGCGTGCAGTCGTCTGACTGAGACCAAGACGGGGGTCCAGTGTCTCTCACTTCAGGTAATGGGGTTGACTTTATCCTAGAGGGATTCTTGGCTTCACACCTACATACATTCTAGGTACACTTGGGTACATCTAGTTAGGGTCGCTTCATAGGAGTATGCATATTTACTGTCATGTATTTTAATACCTGCTGGTATTCATTGTTTTAGCCCTATTGCAGAAATCTACCAACCTTTTACTCTGTTGGTGCTTATAATCATTTATATCTGTTTCTGTCTTATGGTTGTTTCAGCACACCCTTTATTACACTGGAATGACGCTGGTTCAATAAATGCTTATTGAAAAATGTCCCCACTGGTTATTCTGTGTATCTCTCTGAGAAAAAGTGAGCACGAGTGACTGAACAAAAAGTACTGTACTGTTTCCACGATCCCTGATGGGACAGAGTTGTCATGTTCGATAGTTGCCAAGAACTATTCTCTCCTTGATAAGAGGTGTGTCTAGTGGCACTGTGAGCTAGCTGGTATACAGGCAAACTTACCTGGTGTGGGTGTCTGGAATCAGTCTGGACACCAATCCTACAGTCTATGTTGTCTAAACGTGCAAATCCTAGCTAGGTTTATAGGAATTACACAACACTACCCTTGAGAACTTGGTAGTTCAAGTCTCAATATCCCATGGCGCGTTCTCTTTTCCCCCCCAGATGGGGAATCCAAGAGGCTGGATGCACCAGGGAAGATGTTTTCTTCCACCAGCCTAGCACGGCAGTCGGTGAACACTGCATGCTTTTTGGGCAGTTTCTCGCATTCTTTATGGAAACTTGGGCAAGTGCTGCCACATGTCTCAGAGGAGGCCCAGACTGTGCTCTCCAAAGCAGTGAAAGATGGGAGGGATGCAGCAAAGTTTCCCCTTAGGTGTGCTCTGGATATGACTGACTCGAGCAGAGCAGTGTTGGCGACGATGGCCTTGTGGTGCTACGCCTGGCTGAGAACATCTGGCTTTTTAGGGGATAGCCAGGCCAACCTAATGGACATGCCCCTCAATGGGACTCGTCTTTTCAGGGAGAAGGCAGACACTGCACTGGAGCGCTACAAGGACTCCCGGGCTAAGGCCAGATCCTTGGGCCTCTCATTGGCACCTCTTCCCCCCCAGTCTGCCTTTCGCGCCAATCGATGTAGCTTTCAACCGTGTCAGCCATACCGCAGCCACAGTCCTGCAAAGGCTTCCCAAGATGTGCGAGGACGCAGTTCATTCCGACTTAGTGGGAATGGTGTTCAGAAGTCCCCTGCCACCAACCCCCCGGAAGCTGCACACGCCAAGTCTTCCTAGTTTGGTTCTGCAAGACCATGGGTGTCCAGTTGAAGGAAAAATCCAACAAATTCTCCTCCACTGGCAGTCCATACCATTGGACGAATGGGTCAAGCAGATCATTCGGGGGGTTATTCCCTCCCATTCCAATCTCTGCCCCCCTTACCGCCATCTCAAGAACATGAAGTGGAGGATATCTTGCTCCAAGAGGAATTTATCGCTCTCCTTGCCAAGAGAGGTATTGAAAGGGTTCCGATATCAGATGTAGGCAGTGGTTGTTATTCCCGCTACTTTCTGATACCCAAAAAGAACAAAGGTCTTCGTCCTATTCTAGAACTCTAAAACTCTTCCTCAAAAAGGAGAAATTTATGATTCTCAAGTTGGGTCAGGTTTTGCCTGCTCTAGACCAAAGAGACTGTCTATTAGCCTTGGACTAGCAGGGTGTGTATTTTCACTTACCCATCCTGCCGGCCTACAGGTGGTTAAAGGTAGGTCTCATGAACTTTCAGTTCACTTTGCTACCCTATTGCCTTACCAGCACCCCTCTGGTTAGGGGTTTCAGTCTTCCCCTACCTTAACGTCTGGCTGTCCAAGGTGTTCTTGCCCCCGACTTTCGTTTTCCACCTCCAGATTACGTGGAACTCCTGCATTCTCTGGGGTTCAATATAAACATGCCAAAGTCACACCTGACTCCCCCTTTCATTTACACTGTTCTGGACACTACAGTTTCAAGCTTATTTTCCTGAGCTGCGAGTCCAGGATATTCAAGTTATGATACCGATGTTTTTACCTTTATCCTGGATTTTAATGAGAGACTCTGAGCCTGCTGGGCCTCATGTCCGCCTGCATCCTTCCAGATGGCATATGTGGGCTCTAGTGGGGCCTGAAGTTCCAGTGGGCACAGCATATGGGGAATCTCTCTGATGTGGTCCAGATCTCAGAAGGAATTGCAAAGGACTGGCAGTGGTGGCTTAAGAAGTGTGATTGGATCAGAGGCAGAACCCTCTCCATCCCCCAACCAGATGTCACAGTAGTCCTGGGATGAGGTGGCCATTTGGGAGAGGTGGAGATCAGAGGACTCTGGTCTCTGGAGGAATCGGGGCTCCTTATCAACAGACTAGCATTGAAAGCATTTCTTCCCTCTGTCAAGGCGAAGTTGGTGCACATGTTCAGGGACAATACCACTGCCATGTGATACTGCAACAATTCAGGCCTGGGTCTGGTCGTGGACTCTGTCAAGAGGCCCTGTGTCTTTAGACATGGCTAAACTGCAGGATATAATCCTGGTGGTTCAACACCTGGCAGGTTCTCAGAATACCAGGGTGACAAACATGGCAGTTTATGCCTAGCGGATCACAAATGGTGTCTCCAGCTGGAGGTGGCACAAGGTCTGGTTTGGCATTCAGGAGAACGTTGGTTAGATCTGTTTGCCTCCGAAGAGAACACACAATGCCAGCAGTATATTACGCATTGGAGTTTCCAAGGTGGCTAGTGCTTGACAAAGCTTTGCGTTGTTTGTTGTTCAGACCTCCTGTATGCCTTCCCACCCACACCACTCCTGCCCAGAGTTCTCAAGAAGATCAGGAACAACCGCCCTAAGTAATTTTTGTGGCTCTGGACTGGGCATGGAGAGTTTAGTATTCCAAGCTTCTAAAAATAAGTATCTATCCTCCGATCAGGCTGCCCCTTCGGGAAGTTCTTCTGTTGCATCAGCAGGGGAGTGTTCTTCACCGAACCTGTCAACTCCCCGCCTCCTTGTGGATGAGATTGAGTGGCGGCAGTTAATAGCTTCCTACCAAATCAGTACAGTTTTTCGGGCGGCCCTCCACCAAAACGGTCTACGCCTGCAGTTGGCAAAAATTAGTAAAATATTGTACAGAAAAGTCTATTGACCCTCTTTCTGATATTCTTCTTTGTTCCTTTTTTTTATTGAAAACCAAAAACTGAGGCTTTGTTCATCATATGACAATAACATGGTCGAATTGCAGTAGATGCACAATGAACCTTGAAAGTTCAAAGAAGTCAGAAATGTCTAAACTCAGAGGTACTGCGTTTTTACTGCCAATCCAATCCGCTTACACATTTTACCTTCTCCAACCCCCCATCCTGTATTCCTTCCCACTATCTCAAATCAGCCCTGTCCTCTATGTCAACACTCTCACCGAGCAGACAATAAAATTAATTAACAGCTTCTTAAAATCGTATGGTAGAACACATTTCCGATATGGATTTTCTTGGTCTTTATTTTTCTTCTTTTGGTTATTGAGCCAACGCGTGTTTCGTCGTCTGGGACAATGACCATCGACTTCCTCAGGGCTGTCTTCTTATGTTAAATCACTCAAAACCTCTGCACCAGTTGTAATTCTGTCCTGGCCAATGGACAGTAGACATCAGAGTCCCAAATACTAGCAGTCTCTAATAGCTTCCAAACGATTTATCCATATACGAGTTTGCCCAATATGAGGTAAGTAACCAGATATCAATTTGCTTGATGTGATCTGACTAGGATGCAATCCACATCTCGCTATCAGGGATTGAAAAGTAAAAGGAAATGTATATGGCCCAGGAACTTTTGAACTGAATGCAGATGCTGATAAGCATCCAGACTGTTCGCTGTCTCGCGCTGTGTTTGATATCTAATGGAAGGGAAGGTTTGGGCCTGGCAAGTGGGTGCACTTGCCAGGATAACATGGTAGTTGTACAGTGGTAGGTCTGAGACACATTTACAGGGCTACTCATGTGAGTGGCACAACCAGTGCTGAAACCCCACTAGTAGCATTTGATTTACAGGCCCTGGCACACACCGTGCATGTTACTAGGAATTTACCAGTAACTCAAATACACGAATCATGGGTAACCAATCATTGTCACAATTTCTACAGCGAGCATATGCACTTTAGCACTGATCAGCGGCGGTAACGTGCCCAACACCCTTTAGCCAACGAAAATGAGGTCAGAAAAATAGGAGGCAAATTGTTTGGGGATAAACCTGTCAAAAGGACCAGTTCTAACACGCTGCCAGATCAAACTCCACCTGCAGGTCTAAAACTGTTATGTAGGCCTGGTTCCTCCAGACACCTCACAGATGTTCTATGCCGACAAGTTCCCATTCCCGGAATCCCTTCAACCCTCCTATTTCTGACAACTGTGGACTACACCATAGCTGCGTCAGACCAGTAAGCTTCCCTTTCCAACCCAGGAACCGGGTGTCCTCCTTCCATATATCAACTACTGCCTGTGTATGGCATGGCCAGCTGCCACTTCCGGCTGTTCCATACAGAAGTACCTCATAACCACCCTGGCCCGTGGATGCCCTGTCCACCCTATATGCCGGATCTTGATGGTCAGCAAATACGCAGTCATTCACAACCATGAGCTGGGAAGCCCAATATTATTTCAACATGGGGACTGCCTGGCCCCTGTCATAGACCCCTCGTAGTAACTTGGCCAGTGCTCTTCTGGGGGCTCCCTCTATCCACAACAGTCTACCAAACTCTTGGTCAATTCTTTTGAACACTGTTGGTGGAATCTTGCCGGGCATGTTTTGCATAATATGGAGTAGTCACTGCACACTCCTCTTATTTCATCAGCATCAACAGCATGGATCCCCAATGATTCACATCTCTTCTGAGCCTTTCTAGTTGTGGCTCGATATTCTTACTAAGGAGCTCTTGTGGGTCCTGCATGAGATAAATCCCTAAATAATTAAACCCTTCTGGTCTCACGGGGCCAGGCAGTCCAGAGGCAGACATGAGATCTCCCCCGGCAGAGGGTATATCACTGGCTTGGACCAAATAACCGTATACCCAGAGTGATCACCCAAAATCCTGAACACCTGCATGTCCCTGACAATAGAAGACTGGGGGCGTGTGATGTATGAAAGGATATCAGCATAAAGGGAAAAAGTTTCTCAAATCCCCTGGTGCTCCTATACCCCATATTAAGGGGTCCTGTCGGATTAACGTTGGGAATGGCTCAAGCACCACAGCAAACATCATGGGTATAATGGGCAGCCCAGCCGAGTACCCCTACGGAGTTCAAACTACGTGATATGCCGTTAACCTTGATTCTGTCCATGGGGTCCCGATAGAGTAGCCCAACCCATGCCCTAAACTTTAGATCAAAGCCAAGTCTCTCAAGCACTGCAAACATATAATTCCACTCCACTGAGTTGAACATCATCCTAGCGTCTAAGGCCATTGCTACCATCTGCGTCTCCTGCTTCGACTCTGTTAGGTGAAGCACTCTATACAGACTCCTCAGGTTAAGCCTGGTACTTTTGTTGGGAATAAAGCCTGACTGGTTAGGGTGGACAACCTAGGGCAGGACCCTTTGCAGTCTAGTTGCCAGGGATTCAGCCAGCACTATAGCCTCAACATTTAGTAGCGAGATCGGTCTATACTACTAGGGGGGGCAACCCACAGAATCAGCTTCCTTGAACATTGATTGCATTATTTTAACCACACCTCCTGCTAACCCTTTGTCAAATTCAACCGGTAAGCCATAGGGTCCCTGTTCAATGATCGCATTAGTTCTTCCTTGGTGAGATCTGTTTCTAAGGCCTTTCGTTTCTCCACTGATAAAACCCGGAGGCCATAATCTGGAGAAAGTCTTTACAGTCTATGTCTGTCATGGAGTTTCGAGAGGCATACAGAGCCACATAGTATGAGGCAAAGGCCTCGGCTATAGCGGCGGAGGTGGTATGGTTCCCCCCCCCTCCCCGAGCGTCCCGAATCTCAAGTACCCATAACCCCTATCTATCGTGGCTATCTGGCTATGCTAGCAATTTAGCTGCTTTATCCCCCACGTCATATAAGTGGTGTTGTGTTGCTAGCACTTGTTTCTGCGCTAGTTTCTCTACCAAGGCCCGTAGGTCCTGCTGGCAAAGTTGTAATCGATGTCTATTTGCCTCCCCCCTTCTTCCTGTGCCACCTGTTAAAGCTCCAGTATCTCTCCTCCAATATGTGCACATTGCAGGCGAGATTCCTTTTTTTTGCCCCTATAATTGCCTGCCCCCGATCACCATTTTGAAGGCTTCCCAATTTGTCACTGCAGTCTACCGACCCTTGATTTTCTTTGAAATAAAAATCCGCGCAGTTGTGTACATTATCCTTAATCCTCCTATCTTTAAAATACCAGGCACCCAGCCTTGGTGGCAACTGGTGACTCACCCGACAGTTGGACCTCCTCTGTGGAGTGGTCCCATATTCCTTTCGCCAGGTTCATTGTGGCGGAGAACCATGGCACCTGGAGCGTCATCAAGTAATCCATTCTAGAGAAGCTACCATGCAGCGCAAAAAAAAGTGTATTGACTCTCTGGGTTATGCTTCCTCCATAAATCTACCAACCCCATTGCTGATGCAAATTGGGGCAGAGGACCTGTCTCTCCTCCCCCAGGAGCGCCCCCTGCTCTATCCATGGCCACATCTAGAACCACATTCATATTGCTACCTATTAGAAGTATTTCAGGGTGGAGTTTTAATAACCGAATTCCCAAGTCAGGGAGAGTCGTCCCCAGGACCCGTGGTAGACTGAGCAGAAGTCCCTTCCCATATACTGGCCATACTTATTGGGCCACACTCCCTGGGAGTGATTTCTTAACTAGGACACCCACCCCCTGAGAATCTAAGTTATTTCTTGCTTGAGCCTTCAGTACGTACCCCATTCTATCTAGAGCCTTATAATGATTACCCTGCTGGTGAGTGTCCTGTGGTCGTACTATGTCAGGGCTGTGGCATTGTAAGTGTTGTAGAGCTAACATGCTTTTAATGCGGCTTCCCAGCCCATTAACGTTCCAGGAAAATATCCTCATCCCCCGGGAAGTGTCTTGTGTACCCTTCATCATCATCTCCTAGAGTGTTCACGCTGTCGCTGCTGAGTCCTATCCCCCCATGCTACTTGTGGAACATCCAGTGGGTTTAAAGCCCCCTGTCACTCCACTGTGAAAGCAATGGTCATAGTACTATAAAGTCGTAGTGGAATTACAATTCAGTTTAATATTTACAAACTCCCCCCCCACCCTGCACTGTGGGCTTCGAATTACTCACTTGCCCCCCAAAAAATATATAGTAATAGGGGTGAACTGCAGCCTACCCGTTGACAGCTCGTTGGATAACCAATACTGTCATAACTGAAACACTCCCCATATTCAATGGTCTAAATGTGCACGCCCGGCTCAGAACAAATCTGACAAGTCTCTTGCTAGACCATATTGGCAAACCTTCCCATGTAATCCCCCTCTCAGCCACGTTACCCCACCACGCCTCCCCAGCACTCCCAAATCCTGCATTGTGCCTCCCATTCTATGCATCAAACCATCCCCGAAATAGTACTTCCACCTCCCCCGATGAGCTCATGTGCCCCTCGAGGGGGGCGGGGTAGACGCATCAAGTTCTTGCTGGCTGATCTTTCTTTTTGTCACAATTAGCCCCCTTCCCGGGCACCCTCTAGGCTTCTAGACCGTCCCACACTTTCGCAGAGGTGGCGAAGTGCCATATCTTTCCCTCTGTGATGACTTTCAATTTGGAGAGGTAGAGCATCATGTACTTCAGTTCTTTAGTCCTTTGTACTCTTTTCACTTCATTGAAGCTTCTCCTCTGGCATTGCATCTGTAAGGTCAAGTCCGGGAAAAAATGAATCGGTGGATTGTCAATGTGTAGATCGCATTGAGTCTGTGCCGCTTGTCATATCACGTCCCGATCCCTGAAGTTAAGTATGCGGGCACTTAGTGTACGCGGAGGGGCTCCTGGCCCCGGAGGTGGGCCCAACACCCGGTGGGCTCTCTAATGAGAAAAACGTCTAGAGGTCCCTCCTCCCCCAGGAGCACCCCCTGCTCTATCCATTGCCACATCTAGAACCACGTTCATATTGCCACCTATTAGCAGTATTTCAGGGTGGAGTTTCAATAACAAACTTCCCAAGTCTGAGAGAGTCGTCCCCAGGACTCGCGGTGGAGCATAACTGAGCAGAAGTTTTGGGTGTTACCTTTGAGCCGCTACATGATTGTCCCCTCTGGTTGCTTACCAACAAGACTGTATTTCTTGTGGCAGTATGATCTTCCCAGAGGGTGAGTGGGGTGCATGCTTTATCATCCAAGCAGCCCTATCTTATATTTCAGCTTTTCGCCCCGTTTGGTTCTGCAGGACTTTTTAGTCTAGTAATTTGTCCGCAGCCCACCGCCAGGATGGTATGGCTTTTCAATGGTAAGGAATCAGCAGCTAGAGGTTTCTATCAGATGAACAAGTTACCTACTTTTGGTAACTCATTATCCCGAAGAGACAATATCTAGCTGCCGATTCCTTACAGGCCCACCCATGCCTCCATGCTCTGCAGGCATACTTATAGGACTAGGGATACTCCCTTTGTATGGCCCTAGTTTGGACACACACTAGTCGGTTCACTTCATGGCTGTGCCACTGGTGTGGAAAGTTGTGAAAAGTAACTGATGTCCGTGTGCCTGGGTGGTGCCTATATAAGTAACTGCGATGTCATATCCTGTGGCCAACGACGCCGCGTGGAACAAAATGGAGCCACCCGACAGAACTCAGCTGTACTACTCAAGCAAAAAGTTTCCAGATCCAGTCTGATGCCTGGGAAATTGAAACCGAAGGAATCTGCAGCTAAAGATTGGGTCACCCAGATGATGTGTTACTGAAGGTAAGTAACTTGTTCTTTCAGACATTCTTTCCGCTCTTTCAAGCACACCACCAGGTCACAGCCGGTACATTTATGTGCCTCCTCTGCATTAAGGCTTTTTGCATTGCAATTTGTTCTCACACAAGAATACATATGTGTCGGTTTCAGCAATGCCTAGTGGAGCAATGGTTTCCAGTGGATGGTCATTAGGGCGATATAATGTTGGCCAGCTGCCGCACTTATCACTTTGCAGTGGTGGAACACCAAAATCCTGATGCAGGGATTTCCTTTTCAAAACCCAGTTCCGTAGGAGACCATCACAGCGGGCGCCTCCCGCTCAGGATGGGAAGCACATTTGCAAAATCTAACTGTCCAAGGCCACTCCTAGCTGTTCACCTTGGTATTGAAGACTTTCCTTCACCTTTTGGGAGGGAACGTTGTCTGGACGCACAACTCCACATCCATGTTTTAGCTCCTAAAACAGGGGGGCGGGGGCCACTTTGGTTGCCACAGCTCTTTTATCTCACCCAGCACATCTGGCAATGGGTTCTCCATCACAAAATCCACCTACTGGTGCAGTACCTCCCGGCTGTGGACAATGACTTAGCCGACCTCCTAGCAGGATGTGGCAACAAGCCCATGAGTGGGGACTCCACCTGCAAATCCTCTACAAGTACTTCTATCAATGGGGTTTCCCGTCAGATAGACCTGTTAGCAGCCATAAAAAAATGGATATTTCCCAAACTTCGCTCATAGGTTCCCACAGTCCAAAGCTACTGCACTATGGATTAACTACTCTGACATATTTACCTAAGCTTTCCCAAATCTCCCACGGATTCAGTTTGTGGTTCAGAGGCTGCGGCAGCCGTCTCGGTCTCATTCTGGTGACCCCCACTTGATTCACCCAACCGAGGTTCACAACACTTCTGGACCCCTCATTGGTTCTGCTCGAGGGGCTTCCAATCAGCCCAGACCTTCTCATGAAGAAATACAACACCCAGATCTCAGTTCCTTCAATCTTATGATCTTGCTCCTTAAGTCTCAAATTGTGACCCGAATGCATAGCCATACTGAAAGAAGCACATAGACCCAATACCCGAGCATCCTACGCGTCCAAATGGAAACTATTTGCTCATTATTGTCACACAAAACATACCGGCCTGCTCACAGCTAGGGTACAAGACCTTGTCTGCTGTCTGTTACATCTACAAATTTGCAGAAAGGTATTCACTTACATTCGGCTCCATCTGGTAGCTTATGTACAGAATAAGGAGCATATATCCCTTTCCAGAATTACAGTTACCAAAGTATTCATGGAAGGCCTCAGGAGGGTAATTCCTCCTCGGACTCTACTGGCTTCATCATGGAATTTCAATATTGTCCTCCTCAGATTCATGGTGTTCTCCACCCCTTTTGAGCCTCTCCACTATTGCTCACTTCATGCCCTCTCTGGGAAGGTGGCTTTTCTGGTCGCCATTACTTCACTTTGACATAACAGTGAGCTCCATGCACTAGCCCTAAAAAAAACTTTAATTCTAGTACATATGTCCTCTGCGCCAATCCAAAATTTCTTTCAAGGATTGTGTTAGAGTGGTCATCTGTAGGGTGCTTTTCCCCCAAACATTTTGCCTACGTACCTCCTCTTTTTGCTTTATCTTTTTGTTGGCCTAAGGACTCTATGGGCCATATGTATGAAACTTAGGTTTTGCGATTCTCAAATAGTGATTTTTAGAGAATCGCTATTTGAGAATCGCAAAATGCTATGTATGTAGGATTTGCAAACAATTTTGCGAATCCTACATATTCCTTAATTGCAAAACGCAAATTGAAATTCGCAATTAAGGAATACCTCCCCATTCATTCTATGGGCCTAGAGGCCCATAGGAATGAATGGGAAGACCTTCTTAATTTACGATTCTCAATTAGAGAATCACAAATTGACAATGCAATTTCAAGGGTGCCAGGGTGCCAAAAGGACACTCTGTTGCACCCCTGAAATGTGCATGTGTGCACATGTGGCACACATACATGCCCTGGCACACATACATGCCCTAAGGGCATGTATGTGCGCCACATGGCAGTTTGAAAAATGCAAATAAGTGCATTTTTCAAAGAAATCGCAAATTACCACTAACTTGAAGTTGGTGGTAATTTGTGATTCCATAAGGCCAAATTGCCCTTTTCAGTGCTTCTTGCATTGCATTTAAGGAATATCAAGTTGCGATTCCTTAAATGCAATTGCAAAATCAGGAATCACAAATTTTGCGATTCCTTATTTTGCGAGGCAGTTTTGCTTTCATACATACCATTAAGCCTAATTGCGATCGCAAACGCCAACATTCTGCGAATTTCGGCGTTTGCAATTAGTAATATAACACAACAGTTGTTTTTTTTTTAGCGTTTCAGAAAGGCTGGGTGCACTACCTAGTGTATACGTTCGATTATAGGATGATAAGTCTAGGGTGCGGTGCGGAAGGGCGAACGGATTAGACCCCTTAACCGTTCAAATGTGGAAGACAATGAAAAACTACAAAGCCCTCGCACACAACATTCAAGGTATTCAAACAGTTAATACAACAATATATAGAGATTCTCAATCAATAGCCCAATTAAGACAATTGCAATCTTGTTTGACTTCTTTGTAAGTGAGATGTAGATTTATTGGTTCCACAACCAGCCAATTAGTAATGATACATATGGCCCTAAGCACTTTACCAATGTGCTAAAGTGCATGTGCTTCTCCCGTAAACATGGTGACACTGGTGTATACCTGATTGGCATATTTAATTTACTTATAAATTGGGGTGGCGTGGTAAGCAAAAGAACGATGGATTAAACCCAGATCTTTGTAACTGGGGGATAATGTTTGCATTTTTCAGCATTCCGTCCATCATTTGTTCCTTTTGTTTTTGTCGACCTAAGTGGGAAGGGTAGGCCCAGACGTGGCTCCTGTGCTCACTGCACCACTTGATTCCAGCTAGCCTGGCTGATTAGGGGTGGTGCCCCAAAACTAGATTTCAGGATTATAGATTCTGGTCAAGGGAGGACCTGGCTTGGCAGTTCGGGCTGGACTGTTCCCATAAGGAGCAGGGTCAAAACTGTTTGCGTATGGTTCGGTCTAAACTGGAGTGGCGTAGTGACCAAATGAACGATGGATTAAACCCAGATCTTTGTGACTGGGGGAGAATGTTTGCATGGTTCAGCATTCTGCCCTTCGTTTCCTCCTTTTGTTTTTAAGTGAGGCACCGCTTATTAAGAGTTGCCTTTTGAAAACAGAGGAGGATTCTTGCAGAGGGCAATGGTCCCGGAACAGGCCCTCTAGCTTTACGCTATGCAGACCACAGAACTACAAATGACAGGTATGGGGGCCAGTTCTAATGCCAGAGATAATGAATATAACTGTGCTCATGTAGTGAGGGTAGGCTTAGGCCGATATATCAATTGCCATGGTAGGCCTTTTCATTGTTTACAGTTTATTTGTAATGCTGATTAATCTACTTATTTGTATATGTTTTCTAATTGCAGCACAGTTGCTTCATAATAGAGCACAATAGTTTCACTAAATTTTGTAAAATTCCCTGGTCTTTCATTTGTTTATTAAGGACATGCATGAGTTAGAAAATGAAAGGAGATTATCTGTTACCATGGTTCCTCTAGGCACTAGAGAAATGAGTTCTGGGGTGGCACATTACCTATTATGTGGTGGTAAGGAGGACTGGTAAGGCAATGTGAGCTTGTCTGATTTGGGCCCATAAGTACTGATGTAGTATGGTGACTCTGGCCCTATATTCTGATGTCCTTTAGTCCCAGCCATAGCTTTGTTTCCAAACGGAATCCCTGTAATACAACAAGACCCTGAAGGGCATGATTAGAGGCCTCCCTGAGAAACACTTGGGACATCCTCTTGCCATGCCTGTTGTTTACATACAGCGAGGTACCACAGACGGGTGTGGGTTTCAGTCCCCTGTTAGACGACCACTGAGGTTGGTGATGGAGGAGGGGAGGCAAGCTCCCAAAATGTAGTGAGCAACATGCATGGCCTTCCAAAGCCTAATGGCTAAGTTGTTTAAGCAAACTTCTGACAAATTAGAAGCCAGTCAGGTTCTAATGAAAGAGTGGTATGGCCAAAATCCTACCACTGTGGAATTGCAGCCTGGGCAGAAAGTGTGGGTTATGGATCATGTGGAACCTAGGGTAGTTAGACTGGGCCCTATGAGGTGATTGAGAAGAAGGTAAAGGCCACCTACCTGGTGGACCTTAAGACCCACAGACCCACAGGCTGCTTCATATCAATCGCCTCAAACCCACTTTGAGAGGTTTGAGATCACCATGCTGTTGGTGACAGATGGAAAAGAGGAGAGTGAAACTCTCCTTGACCTCTGACTGAAAGGAGAATATTGGGTCTGTGGAATGAGTAGTCCTTTCCCCCACTCTAACTCTTGAACAACAGATAGACTGCCACCAAGTGTGGGGACAGTACTTCTCTCAGTTCTCCCTTATTCCTCTGACTTGCCACCTTTTTTCTCCTGATGTGGACACAGGGAACAACCTTTCCGTTAAGAATAAGTCTTACAGGTTGTCAGATAAGGTGAGGTCCAGCATTAAGCCAGAAGTGTCCAAAATGTTGGCGTGTAGTCCCTTGTACAGCCCTGTGCTTCTTGTACAAAAAGCTTCTCCACCGGTCACCACACCTGAACTTAGGTTTTGTGTGGATTACAGAGGGCTAAATGGGGTGACTAAGATGGATGCTCACCCTATCCCCTGGGCTGATTGACAGGTTAGGGGCTGCCCAGTATCTGAGTACTTTTGATCTTTCATCGGGGTATTGGCAGATAGACAACAGGGGGAGCGAAGGAGCAGTCAACCTTCTCCACTCCAGTGGGCCATTATCAGTTTAGGTTGTAGCCCTGTGGAATAAAGAATGCTCGTACCACTTTCCAGAGGCTGGTGAACCAGGTTCTTGATGGTATGGATGCCTTCTGTGATGCGTACCAAGATGATCTGGCTGTCTTCAGTAGCAGCTGAAAGTCTCACCTCCAGGAAGTGCTTGAGGCTCTGCAATAGGCAGGCCTGACTATCTAAGCCAGTAAGTGCCAGATAAGGAGAGATCTGTGGTGTACTTGGGACACCTGGTGGGCAGAGTTAAGGTGCACCCCCTCCAAGCCAAGATAGAGACTATCATAGTCTGGTAGGCCCCAAAACTGAGACTGATGTTAGAGCACTTGTGGGCCTCACTGGGTACTATAGGAGGTTTGTTAAGGCATATGGCACCATTGTTGCCCCCTTGACAGAGCTGACTTCTAAGAAGAACCCCAGAATTGCACTGGTCTCCCTTAAGACTGATCTGCTCTGTGTGCCTCGCAGCCTTTCTCCAATACATGTCTGGGGCGGGTGACAGCTGCATGTTGTGCATTCCCTCTAGACAGCCACAAACACAGGCAGGGTGTGGGTGTGACACAGAATTCATCTAGATTCTGATAGTTAAATTCTGGGCAGCAAGAGGAAGGGGGAGCTGACACACATGAATAGGCAGTGTCCTGTGTCCCACACAAAGGGCTGATTCTCCCCGATAGCCTGGCAGACAGCAATGGAATTAAAGGGCACTTGTGCACCTTAAAGGCCTTCTTTGAAGTCCCCCTCCCCCCCTTCAAAGGCAAATTTCGGTATAAGTACTGGGGCTCTTACCCTACCAAGACATTACACTACTGGACCTGTGAAGAATCCTGCCAGGAGTAAAGACTGCTGTGCCACAAAGTTTGGCACTTTGCCTGACTCTTGCTCATGAGGAACAGGTTTCTGCTTCGCTGAGCTCTGTCTTGCTGAGGACATCTGGACTAATCTCACACGAACTCAGGATGACTCTAGGGGCTTGCCCCCTGTTCTGAAGTGTCAGGCCATCAAAGACTTCCTGCACTTCTGTGGCAGCACCTGCACTCTGCCATCTGTGAGACCTGCCCTGCCAAGTTGTACCTATCAAGCCCTGGGCCCTTGAAAGGTGATTGCTGCTGTCCAGACCCATTAGAATTGAAGCAGTGATGACTTTGTGCTGTTTGGAACCTATGCAGTGGCGATCCGATCCCTGCATGGCTCGATGACAAAGAACCTGACTGCAAGGTTCGATGACGCAACGCATGCATCATAAGGGGTCAGACGCTGGTGCGGGACCCTGGCTATGAGACTTGACATTGAAGCATTCACTCGACTTTGTGGATCGGAACCAACGCATCGGGTCTCTGACGCTTGCTCCATTCAAGATACTTTTTCTGCACGCCCTGCATGGGTCCTGTATCTGGCCTGCCCTCCACCGAGGTCGGCCTGAACTTTAGATTTACCCAGGTCTAAAGCAACCTTAAATAACCTCTAAGTGCTATTTGACTTTAGGCAATACTTTTTGATTTAATCTGTAAACGTTCATAACTCTGGTTCTACTTATTTGATTTTTGTCATTTTGGTCAAAAAGTTATTCCCTACTTTTCTAAACTTGTGTGGAGTATTATTGTGGTGTTTTCATTGTGTTACTGAGTGTGTTTTGCACAAATACTTTACACATTTCTTTAGATAAGCCTGACTGCTCTGTGACACGCTACCAGAGAGTGAGTGCTGGTTATCTTTTAGTGTGTATCTAGCTTATACTAACTAGGATTTTGGTCCCTATGTGGACAGGGTGCATACCTCTGCTAACTAGAGACCTAATTTCTAGTATTGGTTATCACTGGTGAGGATAGCACTTGTGTGTGCAATACCATATAGTAACTGCTTGTTCACTGCAACTCTATGCTAAGACCATTTTGAATTTTTCTCAATTCTCCCTAATAGACTTTGTGATTTTTCTGTTCAAACCATGTCTCACTCTGGAGAAGCAGTAGCTGCAGTATCTGATTTTGAGCTGGCCATGTTAAAGTCTTACACTGTGCAACAGCTGAATGATTTCAGTAAGTACTTTCAAGGGTCTACAAGGGGTTTTACCAGGAAAGTAGAGATACAGACGGCTTTGAGAACCTGGGTGGACACACAGGTAGCAGAGGATGATCATCCTGTGGAGGAGGAGCAGGAAGTCAATGAGGAGGAGGATGACCTGATTCTGGATTCCAATGTGGATTTGGCACTGCCTGTAGAAGGGGGCAATAACTTGCCAGGAGCAGTAGTGGTCCCCAGAGTAGGGAACAGTGTCTCCTCCAGGAGCCCGTCCCCAGAGTAGCTGTCAGACAGGAGAGAGAAAAGAAATATCAAATTGGAGCTTGCCAAGCTGGAGCAGGCACAGAAATTTGCTTTGGCTGAGAGAAAGCAGGCTCTAGAGTAAAGGAGACTATATATGGAGGAATGGATGATGTCCCATGAGCTTAGTCTAAGAGAGATGGGCATAAGAGCCCTAGAAGTGGGATCCCCAATAGCGGCAGTATCTGCACTGTATAATGGTTAGTCCAGAATCAGGATTCCAAAGGATTTGGTGCCCAGTTATGTGGTGAGGGATGACATAGACAAATGATTTGCAGCCATGCAGTGGCTCTGAGAGTGCTCAAGGTCCCAGGGGAGTTCTGGGGTGGTAGTTTATGGAGGTATATGCCATGATGGGAGACACCCACTCCTTACACTAGAGGTAGAGGACCAGATGCTCTACTACTATGAAGGCCGTCCTAGCCAGATTGGACTGATGTCTGCGAGGCATAGGCTCAGATTCAGGGGGAGCCACAAGATCTTATCACAAACATTGTGCCAGCAAGGCACTGAAGGCTTAGTTGATAGCAAGCTTACTGACCCCAGGAACCTTCCTAATGAGGCCGACATCCGGGTCAGCTTCATAGTGTCCAAGAAGACATCTGGGGGAGACTCCAAAAAGGGTGGTTAGGGTTCCCATCAGAACAAGGAGGGGAGAGATAAAAAGGCAGTTCTCTAAAGGCCCCTAAAACAACTCACCAGGTAAAGGGTCTGGTTCTCATTCCAATCTGGTCACCAGAAGAAAAACTACTCCTGACAAAAGTCAGCAGCCCAAGCCCACCAAGTGCTATGAGTATGGACACTACAAGGGGGATCCCAAGTGTCCAGAAAGAGGACCATCTCCCACTGAAGGGAATACCCTAGGGGTGGCTAGTGTAGTGCTGGGGGAGGGATTTGTCCCAGTTAATGGGGAGGATTTTAGTGGGGTTGCCCGAGTGTCCCTGGGTCAAAATGAGATGGTTCCTAAAATCCATGTGCCCTCAAATACTACTAAGTACAGCACTATCAATGGGCAAGGTGTTGAGGCTCTAAGGGGTACAGGTGCCAGCATGTCTATTGTAAAGTGTCAGGTAGTGGCCCAGAGCAAGTAATTCCCAATGCATTCCACCAGGGTGTGGTGCTTAACAACAGAAAGGGTTCCTATCCTGTGGCCCTTGTTCCATTGAGTGGGTTCAGGTTTTCTAAAGATTGCTGTGAGCTCAGCCATGCCTGTGAACTGTTTGTTTGATAATGAGCTTGAGCATACTATCTGGAAGGAAGTGGAGCTAAAGGCTCATATTAATATGTTGGGGTTACCTGGTTGAATCTGTGCTATCACAAGGCCCATGGCTGCCGAGAATGTGAACCGATAAGGGCTGGAGCCTGGGTTAGTGACCCAGCCAGCTGGCAAGAAGGGAAAGGCAGAGGGCATAGAAACCCTGAGTGTCTTTACAGTGCTGTGGATGGGGCTCCTGCGGTGGCCATCCTGGAGCCCACTGAAGAGGGCCCTGCTTCCCTTGGTGACCTCCTTACACTGATTGGATGGAGGACCCCAAAAAGGGGGGTTCTGGTGGGCACAAAGAGAGTGTCGAACCTTTAGGGCATGAGGCAACAGGCTGAAGCCAGAGCAGCAGGTAATGTCTCTGGTAGTTTTCACATTTACTGGGAGGACAACCTCCTTTACAGTGAGCCTAAGACCTTTGTGCATGGGACAACAAGGGCACTGGTGGTTCTCCAATACTACAGGGCCTTCCTACTGGAGCTGGCTCATGAGATACCCAGGACACCAGGACCAAGACAAGACCTTTGCAAGGCTGGGCCCCCACTTTTTTTGGCTAAGGATCAAGAATTCCTCAAATGCATTCTGCAGGACTTGTATAACCTGCCAGGCCAGTGGGAAGACAGGGCAGAGGCTAAACCCCCCCCCCTTAATCCCTTGCCTCTCCTAGGCATTCCATTTGAGCAGGTGGGTATCAACATTGATGGCCCTATGAATCCCAATACTGCATCTTGTTTTGGTGAGTCATGCCACTAGGTACCCAGAAGCCATCCCTCTGAGTACCCTAACTGCACCTGCGGTTGCAAAGGGCCTAATAGGGATATTTACTTGAGTGTGTTCCCCAAGGAAGTTGTGTCTGACATGGGCACAGACTTCCTGTCTTCACATATGCAGTCAATGTGGCAGGAGTGTGGGGTAACCTACGAGTTCTCTACTCCTTTTCATCCACACACAAAGGGGATTGTTGAGAGATTCAGCTGTCATGAGTTCCCTTTAGGGCCCACTTAGTTCTCCCTTAATTTAGCCTAATTGCACTTTGTAAGCTGATTTGAACACCTTAACACAGCCCATTTGGTTTTGTTCCACAATAATATTTAAGAAATACACTGCACATGTTTTTATTATTCAGTTCTCCTTTCTGGGACTCAGTTTGAACATTTCGATACAAAGGTCAAACAACACTGTGCCCTGTTTTTTCTGTGATCTGTTAGCAACATGGCTTGGCGTTTACACACAATACACACAAACAGTTGCTCATATACACCAAGACCTGCCTTTTGAAAACAGAGAGGAGGATTCTTGCAGAAGACAAAGGTCCCGGGATGGGCCCGCTAGCTTTATACAACCTGAAATGCAGACCACCTAACCACAAATACCAGGTCTGGGGCCGGTTCTAATGCCAGAGATCACTGATATATCACAGTGCTCACGCCGTGAGAGTAGGCTTGGGCAGATATATCATTCGCCATGGTAGAGCATATCGTTGTATACAGTTTACTCGTACTGCTGATTACTCTGCTCAGTTGTATATGTTTTCTAATGGCAGCACAGGTGCTTCATAATAGAGCACAATAGTTTCTTTAAATATTGTAAACTTCCCTTGAGTCTTTCTTTTGATTACTATTAACATGCACGCATAAGAAAATGAAAGGTGACTATCCGTTTCCATGATTTTCCTGGAGACTAGAGAAATATGTTCTGGGGTGCGAAGTTACCTGTTACTCTGGGAAGGTTAGGAGGGCAGATAAAGCAATATGAGCAAGTCCGATTTGGGCCCATGTGTTATGGCGACTCAGTTCCAACATTCAAACCCATTCCCTTCAAAACAACATGATCCTGGGGGGCCTGGCTTAGGCGGCAGCAGCAATGGCTGCCTGAATGCGTTGCTCGGCTCACAGAGGACCGATTAAGGACGAGTTGGGGAGAAAAACATTGTTTCTCAAGACAGAAACACCAGGCTCCAACTCACCTCATCAGGCGGCTCATAATGATGCTACATTTCCTGCTCTAGACCCTCAGAAGAGGCTGTTTTCGGCATCGATCACAGAGACTCACGGCCCCGGGACATGTAGCCTCAAGATGGCGGGGTGCCACTAAACGATGTTGCCACAATCGCTGCAGCGATAGCCCTCTGGCTGTCTGAATTGCTGTAGTTTTCCGGTACATGCTCAGCACTACAAGAGGTGGGTGACTTGTGACATACGGAACAACTATTGTGAGTGTAACAATTTTTGCAAAGCTAAACACAGAGCAGCCCCACATAGTAATGGCGGCGGTCACGCATGGGAGGTAGGTAACACTCTGTACTGGTACCTGTGCTTTAGGCAGAGCAGTCAACTCGGTAGAGCGCAAGAATCTCCGCTCCTATGCCCTCGCCCGTCTCACAAGTGGTGCAGAGTAATTGGGCATGCAATCAAGCAAATGTCTGATCGATTATATATGCCTCAGATCTTCAGCCACAAAATGGCGGCGCCAGCAGACCTGCGCTACATCCCTCTAACCCCTCTCACAGCGTGAACCTCTGGAGGAAGCGATCTCGCCACACGATGCACTTAGCTGGCTCTCTGCACTGCCCCTGATCTCCCGCTGGTGCATAAGCGGTGTGAAAGGAAAAACAATCGAGCGAATGACTGAGTGAATCTCTATGCCTCATGCTACAGTCACAAAATGGAGGCGTCAACAGACCCGCAATGCAACTAGCTGGCTCTTGAGCTGCACCTGACCCCTGCTGGCACATAGGCGATGTGAAAGCGCAATAAACGCGCCGTTAGATGTTCACAAACGAACACACAGCTTTTCATGTCACACGCTAAACTCCTGAAGTGGCGACGTCACCATAATCACTCTGTCCTTCGCCTCAATAAATAATCCATTGAAGGAAGCCACGGTCATAATCCATCTGTGACATTCAGCGAATCAGCCTCTCTCAACCCGCCGCAACATTCTTAAAACCACCATCCTACCTGTGCTGCTGCAGCCATATGGTCTTCATCCTTGCAAGAGGCCTACCTGTGAACTGTCGCTGCCAGTCTGTCTCTCGCGGCACCCTCATCTGAGTTTGGGGTGTTGAGATCTCTTTCAGGACCTCCATCAGAGTCTCCGCCAGTGTTACCACCCGGATCTAGATATTCTCGCAGACAGCCCATCCGCACTTTGCCACGCCTCTTCATAGCGTTGGAATACACTCCTGCATTGTGGGCCTATGCTCCTGCTCTCATCAATTAGCGTGGAAACTTGGAGTACAGTCTGACTTTAAGGGCACTTATACTAACGACAAGAGAAAACAGAAAACAAGAGGGTGCAACAGGAAGTAATAGTGAGGACACCAACAAGCTCCTACACAGCAGTGTCTGTACACATCAGCACCTCCTCGCAACCACCTCAACTCTGCATGACAATGGCGGATAGGGAAAGCAGAACAAGAAGGTGCGACCAGAACCGACACTATCGGAATCTCCAATCAAAACCAGATCAGACCTGACCAGTACGATGGACATGATCTTAAAAAAGCTAGCAGAAGTCCATGACTTAGCTAAATCGACAAAAGCCAATACAGATACTAAGCAACTGGAGCTCACAGCAATCTGGGGGGACATGAGCACTATGAACAAGACCATCTGCAAGGCGGAGCAACGCCTAAGCGACGTGGAAGATAGGACCTCCCAATCCTCCAAAATCATAAAGCCTCTCCAGAGCACCACATAGGATCTCAAGAAACAAAACGCTGAATTGGAAGATCGTAACAGGAGAGGGAACGTACGTATCTTCGGCGTTCCGGAGAATTCTGAGAAAGATGCAGGATCTTGCATAGCCTTTCTTGAGGCCTGGATACCGATGATCACAGGGATTACATTCCAATACGGCCTGGAGCTTGACAGAGCACATAGAATACCAACGTTCAATGTCCAGGGGAGGAAAGGCCCCCGACCCTTGATCTGCAAGCCACTCCGTTACCAACACATTGAGGCCATTTTACAGTTCGCCAGGAAAAACCATCACGTAACCAGGGAAGGTCAACGCATAACATTCACTCAAGACTACACCAAAGAGACCGTTGAAACGAGGAAAGGTTTCCTTCAACTGAGGGATAAACTGAGGGCGAAAGACATCCAATTTTCCTTTGCAGGTCCATCAAAATTAAAAATCATCGAAAACGGCAGACCACACCTTTTCTCAAGCCCTCAAGACCTTGCACGCCATTTAAAAGATTCTCCCTCTCAGAGCATGGATCTGACCAGTGGATCATCCAACAAGAGGAAAACTAAAATCCAAGACTCTTCTATCCCTTGAACTGCCTGGTCAAAATGCTCCACTGGTATTGTTATTCCTCTCTTTTTTTCAGTCTCATGGCCTCCTTCTAGCCAAATGACTCTATGCTATTTCTTGTTGACAAAAAGTTGTCTACTATCAAGCCGGCCTTACGCCTCTATATGTCCCTACCTGGCGGAGTTTGCTAGAGCGCTCTGGACTCTGTGTTTTGGTAGTTATGTTTCTCCACTACATTTTCATCGTTTACCAAGTTCAAACTTGTATTAAGGAGTAAAATATCTCATGTGCTTTTAGTTACCTATTATTTTTAAAGTTACCACACTTAAGCTGTGGTGCAGTTCTTGACCCATGATTGTCCCGTAGAGTCAATGTTCCATTTAAGTGCTCCGTGTTGCCTTTAGACAGTATTGCTGTCGCAGCTCCTGCCTTCGAATTTTTCAGGGGGAAGAGGGAGGATGGGGAGGGGTAGGAGGGATGGGGGAAGTAAGGGAGTAAAAGGTTGGGGGAGGGGGAGAACGTAGGTTGGGGGTAAATGTAAGGGCAAACTGCAAATAAACAAAAGGGCTGTTTCCCTTTTGTTTATTTGCAGTTTTATATATTTTGCTGACAGTACCTCTTTTGTAGTACCACACATGTCATGCACTGCGTGCCGGCTCCAATTCAGACCTCACTTGTGTCCATGTATGAAGAAACTCTGCAATTCACTAGTCCCACACCTTGCTGCGGCTACCATGTCATATGTCGCATTCGAAATCACCGTCTCCCTGATTATATTTGTCACTACGCTATCCACTCTCTTAGCGATCACCACCCTTTAGATGGCTCAGACTCAACCCCTGTCAGGAAATCTTAACATAGTTTCTCTGAACGTCAAGGGCCTCAACCATCCAGTGAAACGCAGAAAGGTCTTTGAATACTTAGCAAAACCAAAAGGGGACGTCATCCTACTTCAAGAGACTAAGCTCTCAGATGAAGATACAGATTTCATAAATCTTAAATGGATCTCACACACTCTATGATCCTCGGCAGTCCACAAGAAAAGAGGGGTGATCACTCTAATCTCAAAAAAATCAAACATCTCCGTTGTCTCCCACTCTCATGTCGCAGATGGTAGGCTATTAATTACTCATATGATGAGAGACGAGGACCCCATTCATGTGGTAAATATATATGGCCCTAACTGACGAGCCAGACTTTTGGGTATCAGTCTCAACCTCCATTGAGAACATTCCACAAGATGAACTCTTGATAATAGGTGGCAACTTCAATCTCCCGACCATCAATCCAAATGCACATACCAACCATCCCGCTCTCACGAGTCGCTCAAACGCATGTGCTCCAAATTTAACCTCAGTGATTCCTGGAGCCTCCAACACCCTGATGGGAGGGATTACCCATTCTACTTGGTCCCACATAATTCTTACTCCAGAATTGATTATATTCTAATTTCCAGCCCCTTCACTCATCTCATAGAAGAAACGGACATAGCCCCAAAATTAGTTTTTGACCATTCATGCATCAGTACCAAACTTGCAGGCTCTCACTCTATACTACCCCCAAAGCACTGGTGTTTCAATGAGGAAACACTATCGGACTCTGAGAACAAAAGGGCAATAGAGAACGCTATTCAGGACTATATCGCAATAAATGATTCCCCAGATACGAACACTCCTGTATTTTGGGACGCTCTTAAAGCTAAATCAGGGGCATCATTATTTGCATCAGAGCACAGACAAACAAAAAATTGAACACATAACTTATTCCCCATGAAAGAGATATCAAGGCTCTGGAAATCACCCATTCTGCTAACTTAAACAACAAATCCTCTCTGGACCAACTTATCAAAAAGAAGTATGAATATAACGCAATTGTGAATAGACGCGCCGGTGTATGGATTAATACATTTAAAGCGCTTAAATTATGTGAGGGGAACAGAGCTGGGAAACTGCTTGCGTCTTACCTCAAACATAGACCAAAACAATCCACCATAACCGCAGTTAAAGACTCCACTAATAATACCCACAACATACAAGACACAATTTTAGCTTCCTTTCAGGCCTTCTATGAGGACCTCTACAAAAACAAGCTGACGTGTGAGCCGGAGGCATGTACTAACTACCTTGACGTTCTAAACCTCCCTAAACTCTCAGAAGTTGACAGTTCTACATTAGGGTCCCCCTTCACAGACAAAGAACTTTCTTTCTCTATCAAGTCCCTCAAGAGCAACAAAGCCCCTGGCCCAGATGGCTTTTAGGCGAGCTTTTATAAAGCATTTGATAAAGCTCTTAGTCCCATCTTACTAAAATTATTTAACTCGATTGCTGTAAAAGGAAGTGTCTCTGAGTCAATGGGTGAAGCCACTATGATTGTTATCCCGAAGGAGGGTAAAGACCCCCTCTTAACCATAAACTATCGACCTATTTCACTCATAAACCTGGATTGCAAAATGTATGCAAAAATCTTAGCCAACAGACTCAATGCTATCCTCCCAAAACTGATCAGTAACTCTAAAGTAGGCTTTCTTAAACACCGAATGTCCAACGATAACACTAAGACTATTATGCCATATCCTAGAGAAAGCTAAAATTACACCCTCTCCCTCTGTTGCCATCACTCTGGACGCGGAAAAAGCGTTCGATAGGGTGTCTTGGTCCTTCTTAAAACAATGTATGCAAGCTTTCAACCTGGGAAAGTCCTAGATTGACATGGGAATGGCCCTATACTCTTCTCCATCTGCCCGGATCGCCATAAATGGCACCCTGTCGGACCCATTTCGTTTAGAACAGGGCACCAGGCAGGGCTGCCTTCTCTCGCCAGCACTGTTTCTCCTGGCCCTCAAACCCCTCATTACGGACATAAAGCGACACAAAAAAATTACAGGAGTGGACTTCGGGGACACGTGGATGAAAATGGCGGCATATGCGTATGACATCCTAGTGATTACAAAGAACCCAGACACATCTATTGAGGTTCACATGACCACCACTATAGAGATATTCTACCCATTCTGGGTACAAATTGACCCGGGACAAATCAGAGGTTAAGCCCTTAAACATCCTTGGCACGAGAGACATGCTGGGTAACTCTGGTCTCTCATGGCAGACAGGCTCTATTAAGTACTTAGGTACTGAATTTGGCAGCACCCTTATAGAGACCCTATAGCGCAACAAATTCTTCACATTAGAAAAAATGTAATCACAATTTGACGGCTGGTCCCCCCGCTTCATAACTTGGTGGGGAGGGTTGAGACCATCAAAATGATGATCTCCCCTCTAGTAAATTATCTTATTACAATGCTACCTCTTGCCTTACCCCAGGACTTTCACCACAAATTAGACACATTACTCTCTAAATACCTATGGAAGGGGAAGAAAGCAAGGATTAGTATGAAAAAACTGGATAAATCTTTGGGAGGGGTCAACCTTGCGGACTTCAAATTGTACCAGACGGCCTTCCTTGCCAAACAAGGTTCTTATTGGTTATCACCCCCAGCTAACTACACCCCTGTGTGGCTGACCGTAGAGAAAGCCCTTTATAGAAACCTCGCTCCAGCGACCGCCCTAACAGCTAATCCTGACACGCTCTCTTGCTCAAAATCGATCTTCCAGAATACGAAAATCACCCTGTTGAAAATTGATAAACTCTTAGAAATAAGTCTACGGCGATCTAACTGGGAATCCTTGTGGCATAATCACACATTGATATACAAAGAATGAAGTATGGTTTAAAAAGGGTATCTTCTTCCCACATCAACTGCTTGGTGACTCTTACCCCCTCTCTTTTAAGGAACTCCAATCCAAATATGACCTCGACCTGTTGGAGTTCTCCAACTTTTTGATATTAAAGCAGCGATCTCCAAGGCAAAATTAACCGCAATGCCCCCCTCACTCCCAAAATATCTTTCTACACTCAATAGGCTTGGCTATATAAACTACTACGCCCACAACACTCTAATCTCAATAAACACCTTACACAGTTCTGGGAATGTCACACCTCTTTACCAATTTCAGATTTGGATTGGTCCAAAACCTGGGAATCAACCACAAGACATAAAATAAGCCCTACACTCTCCCAGACGAAGTTTTGGCTTCTCCATAAAGCTTTCTGGACCCCGGCGCGTCTCTTCTCACACAACATTAGGGAAAATGCAACTTGCTGGAATTGTGAGGACAAAGATGGAGATTTGGAACACCTCTTACTCCAGTGTGTATGTATAGTGCCCTTTTGGGACAGAGTCTTCGCCTTTCTCTCTAACATTTTCCATTTCTCCCCCCCAGGGAGCTATCCACCTTAGTCTTCGGCTCCCTCAGAGCTGGTTCCCTCACTGATAATGATAGGGCTCTACTAGACTTACTCCTCACTGCCACAGTAAAGATTGTTCTCAACAACTGGAAGGACACTTGCAAAGCCTCTTTCAGCTGTTGGTTAAATTGGGTCATCAACTTAAGAGGGGCTGATAATATTTCACTTCAAAACACGCCCTGGTGTCTTCCCCATAGACAAATGTGGGCCACTCTTGATAACTACTTTAGCGTACACAAACCACCTTGAACCTTCCACCCTACACCCCAACTCCGGCTCAACATGACCCTCCTCAATCTCTCCAGAGCTAAACCAGCAATTCCTACAACTTCAACGGAAGCATTCACCTGCAGATCACTGTACTTGTGTTGATGCCATAATTGTACTGTATACAACTGAGGTTATGTACTTTTTCTTTTCTGTTTGACTCATGATTTCTTATTGATCTCCTAATGTTTCTCATCGCCCATGCATTCTTTATGTTTGTTTTGTAGTCACCGCTGATTTTTTTTATTGTACCCACCATTGGACCTTATGTTTTCGTATTGTCTATGTATGTCTTTGTTATTTTGGAAACAACCAATACAAACTTTTGAATTAAAAGAACAACATGATCCTGAAGGACATAATTAGAGGCCTACCTGAGTCCCTGAGGAATAAGTCTGACATACTCTTGCCATGCATGCTGTTATCCTACAGGGAGGTACCAGGGAAGGGTGTGGGCTTCAGCCTCTTTGAGCTTCTGTACGGGCACCTTGTTAGATGACCTTCATATCATTTTCATATCATTTGCCTCAAACCCAACTTTGAGAATCTGAGATCATCATGCTGTTGGTGACAGATGGAGAAGAGGAGAGTGAACCTCTCCCTGACCTCTTTGACTGAAAGGAGAATATTGGGTCTGTGGAAGGAGTATTAATTTACCCCACTTTAACTCCTGAATAGCAGAACAGAGAGATTGCCACCAAGTGTTGGGAGAGTGTTCTTCTCTGTTCTCCCTTATCCCGGAGACTAGCCACTTGTGTACTCATGATGTGGACACAGGGGAAAACCTCCCTGTTAAGACTTAGTCTTACAGGTTTTCATATAAGGTGAGGTCCAGCAATATGACGGTAGTGTCCAAAAGGAGGAGTGCTCCAGTAGCCCCTGGTACAACCCTGTGTATTTGGTACCAAAAGCTGCACCACCGGGCACCACATCTAAACTGAGGTTCTGTGTGGATTACATAGGGCTACATTCAGTAACTAAGGTGGATGCTCACCCCATCCCCCAGGCTGATTGACATATTAGGGGCTGCCCAGTATCAGAGTACCTTTGATCTTACATTATCGTGTACTTCCTAATAATACATAGGATCTGGGAGTTTAGATAACATAAAGTAAGGGATTGGTGTCCAGACTGATTCCAGTCACCCCCAAAGGATATGTTAGTCATTCGACCAGCTAGCTCACAGTGCGACCATAAGCCCCTAACCTTTACCAAGGAGCGAATAGTTTCTGGCAACTATTGAACATGACAACCCATGATCCTTCAGGGATCATGGAAACAGTACAGCACTTGTCGCTCAGTCAAACATCCTCACTTAGTGTCAGAGACATACACAGAATAAACTATGGGGAAGTTTTCAATAAGTATTTATTGAACCAGCGTCATTCTAGTATAAAACATGTTTGCTGAAAAAATTATTTCACAGAAACAGATATATAAGATTACAAGCACCAGCAAAGTAAAGAATTTTTAGTATTCTACCATGGTGATAAAACAGGCATATCGATACGTGGCAGTAATCAAGCGTACTCCTATGATGCAAACCCTATCTAAGTGTACCTAGCATGCATGTAGGTGTAGAGCCAAGAATCCCCTAGAAAAGAGCCAACCCCATTACCTGAAGGGAGAGAAAGAAGGACCCTGTCTTGGTCTCAATTCCATTCCATTGTTGGTAACTCCTTCACTTCGTAGAGTAGAATCTTCAAAGGTTATTAATCTTTCTATCTGAATTTCCTTTATGGTAGCGAGAGTAGATCAACGGCTTCCCAGGAGCCCATGCAGCCTACTATTGAGTATCGACCAGATAGTGCGGTTTGATAAGATCAACTGGGACAAATCTGTTTTCTTTCCTGCCGGCAAGGGGTGAAAGAAGTTATGTTCTTGTTCCTTCGACAGCCATGACAGGTACAGGCGCTCTATAAGATGGCCAAAATTCTTTATTCTCCACAATATTTTCTCTGACCAGGTCCCCAATCCTCGGGACCCAGGCAGGCCTTGCTGGAACAACTTTCATTTCTCCAGTGGCGTTGCATTGTA